>NC_024307.1:23615357-23627897 GCF_000523025.1 Cynoglossus semilaevis | reverse complement strand
GACTTTGGTCTGTGAGCTAAAATCACTGATTTTCTCTATGGACTTTGGAGTGGGAGAGTGAGTTCTAACCATATCAAACATACAGACCTCACCAAAAGACACAAAGAAATATATTATGGCTTCTTGAGGGATCAAATATCGTTAGTTCTAACAATTGTGGGTTAATGTTTCTCTGTGTCTTTCTGATGGAGAACAGAGAAGCTGGTGTTTCTTCTCCTCTGACGTGAACATGTCTCCACACCACAGTCTCCATATCTAACACAGAGCAGACAGGATGACAGGATGTTGATGTTCTAACTCAGTGTGTGTGATGTTGATGTTCTGACCTAGTGTCAGTGGTTCCCTAGTGGCAGCGGTTAGAACGCCTGCCTTTTAAGCAGAGAGCAGAGAGTCCTGGGTTTGATTCCCAGAGGAATCACCACATCCCATGTGGCGCCTCCTGTGGCAGCCTGTGATGGTTGCAAACACTCACTGTGTCAATTTCCCCCCCTGTCCTGAGACTGAACTTCAGCTCAGTTTCTGGGTTTTTAAATTTCAACTCTTCACCCAGTACTTTGTTCTCTGAGGTTTGTTCTGCACAGAACTGAGGTCTGTCAGACGGGCAGCAGGAGACCTCAGGAGGTCACCACGGAGATGAGTTTACACATGAAGGAACGGATGGAGCCAGATTGAACCAGAGCAGTAGTCAGTAGTTAATAGAGGACACGAAGAGACAGGAAGAGGAAGGAGAAGATTTTCTGATCTCCTTCCAACTGTTTTCAGTTAGAGATGCTTGCTGCTTCTGACTTGAACATTTGCTCCTTCTTTCACTGTATTTTTAATCAGGAGGCCAGTCAAAGTGACGTCTCTACTGACCTCTGATGGTGCTCAGGAGCTGCTGCAGGTGTTTGGAATCGTTCCGGTCAGGTCTACAGCTGGGACTGATCTCCAGAGAATAGTCTGGCCCGTATTCTGTGAAAAACTGACACAAGACAACAGGACAGATCATCACCACAACAGCAGCCTGTTGTTACTGTACCAACATACAGACACACACCATCCTGTTGACTGATGGGGATTTAAAGCAAAGAACGTTGGTTGGAAACACAAAGAGAAAATATGAGTGAAAAATCAAGGTGGACAGAAACAGTCAGAAAAGGGGTTTTTTTGTTTGTTGAACAGCTGAGGAGGACGTTCATCACACTCACAGAAACAGGAAATGCAGACCTAAACAGAGGTCAACACATGGTTGAACTTAGACATAAAACAGTTTAACACCAAGTCAAACAAAGAGTTAAACTCAAAGTTAAACACTGTGTACATGACTGTACGTGGACTCTCCTGAACCCACTGACCCGTGTCCTGCTGTACAACAACACACTCACATACACGGTGTTTGTCCTGGGCTGACCGTGGAGAGCTACAGCTACAATCTTTCATTTCATTTTGTCCTGAATTATGTGTTAAACCAGTGGTTCTCAAACTGTGGTACGCGCCCTCTAGTGGTACATGAGGAAAATTCATATTTTCACATTTACATTTTTAACTAAATAAATCTGAAAAATACCATGCACAGTTAATACAACATTTAGAAAAACTGTGTAACTATTATGAAAGATTATGAAACAGGATGTCTGGACTTTATTTATTTACTTGTTCTTTGCTGCAATGCAAGTCTGTTGCTCACGTAAGCACAGGCAGCACAGAATCATGAGATCACTTGCAAATTGAATGTGAAAGGAGAAGGGGAATTCTAATGTTGGTCATCATGGTGGTACTCAGAGAGATCAATGTTTTCTCAGGTGGTACAGAGTAGAAAAAAGTTAAGAACCACTGTGTTAAACTGAGGAAGACGAGGACAGAGTTGAATTTATCTTCAATCAGCCAAACTTTCCGGATCATTGACCATGACGCAGAGACACACTCTGTGTG
Organism: Cynoglossus semilaevis; assembly: GCF_000523025.1. NCBI lineage: Eukaryota > Metazoa > Chordata > Actinopteri > Pleuronectiformes > Cynoglossidae > Cynoglossus > Cynoglossus semilaevis. Next base: position 23,625,986 of record NC_024307.1, on the reverse strand, counting down.
TTGGTGTGTTTGTTTTCATGCAGGATGATGACAAAAAAAAAATCACACCAGAAATCAGCTGATCTCTGAACTGAATCTGTAATCTCTGCCTAACGAGACCTGAGGTGTTCCAAACTGCTTCTCAACCACGAAAATCTGTTTCGCCACTGATGGGAAACTAATGACTGATAGTGAGAGTCTAACGGTGAATGTAACAGTGTCACTGTGGATTCCCTCCCAATAACTACTGCCTCTACAGTGGTCAGAGTGAAGAATGATCCCCAGAGAAGATCCAGGTGTTCACAGAGTTAATCCAACACCACAACCTTTTTCACACTTCCTGTGATTATTGCTGCTGCTCTGGAGCCAGCGATTCTGTGACCACAGAGAGAGAACGGACAGGAAGTGAGTGCAGACAGGAAAGGGAAGTGAAGGGGCGGACACTTCCCCACTGCCTGATCTGTAATCCTACGACACTGATGCAGCTTTGTCATGGAACAGACATACTTTGAAAACAACGGAAGCCTGACAGGACATTTGACACTCAGGTTTGATAAAGTCATGTTTTCACATCAGAAATGTGACTTTTCTCCTCACGCTGCACCGAGCGGAGAAAGACGATTGTTATTTAAGATGGGAGGTAGACTGTTTTTCCCACCAGAGCAGCGGCATCAGGAAGTTTGGGTCCGTATTTTGTTTTGTACAAAACCACAGCTCTGCTGGAAAGAATTCAACCGCTGGGAAATGACCCAGAACAACAAAGTGGTCCAGACTCCACAGGTTGAAGAGATGAAACGAATACAGATGACGACTCTGGCTGGAGCCCAAACCTCTGCTCTCCAACAACACAGCTGAGAGGGTTTGTTTTGAATCGACTGTCACGTGTCTTCTGATGAATAAATAAATAAAACTCATTCCCAGCTGTCATGGATACCAACTATATCAGGAGATCTCTTCAAAAGTTCCCACTGAAAGGCTAAAGGTTAGCCAAGAAGACAAGAGAACGTGGTTCACAAAGCTCAAGCTAAAGGAACGTCACAAAGATAAGATCTCCTAAAACAGATATTAAATCTAAACATATTGTCCCTACAAAAAAGCTAAAGGTCAGTCAAGAATAAAGCTAAGAGCTAGGCTAGAAACACGTCAGATGTTGAACCTGGAGGAAAGTTGAAACTAAAAATAACCAATGGTGTTTTCTAAAAAATAAAATGTAATGTCAAGGGACATTTGTTCTGCGGCTGCAGGACATGATGGAACCAGAACAGAAGAGTGTAAACACCAGTGATGTTCTGTCCCCTGTCCCCCTGGGTTCTCAGTGAAACGTTGGTGTAGATATTCTAAGCTGTGTGTGTGTGTGTGTGTCTTCAGCCTGGCTCCAACAGTGTCACATGATGACAGGGTCAAGGTGTGACATCAGCTCATGATAACACACAACATGAGTGATGGCAGAGAAGGTGGAGTCAGGACAACTGTGTTTCTATGATGAATGTGGAGAAACCACAGCCATTGTTTGTTATCTGCTGGACTGGAACAACGTCTCACTATTGTTGTTCTGACTGATGTCTAAGTTTCAGACCATGACTATTATTAGCACATGTGAAACTGTAGGCTGACTGTGGATGGACTGTGGGTGGATGGAACATTATTCATCTTTAGAAGGAATTAAAGAACTGTAGACTAACTGTGGACCAACTGTAGACTAACTATGGACCAACTGTAGACTAACTATGTGTAGACTAACTGTGGACCAACTGTAGACTAACTATGTGTAGACTAACTGTGGACCACCTGCAGACTAACTGCAGACTAACTATGGACTAACTGCAGACTAACTATGGACTAACTGCAGACTAACTATGGACTAACTGCAGACTAACTATGGACTAACTGCAGACTAACTATGGACTAACTGCAGACTAACTATGGACTAACTACAGACTAACTTCAGACTAACTATGGACAAACTGCAGACTAACTATATACCAACTGTAGACTAACTATATACCAACTGTAGACTAACTATGGACCAACTGTAGACTAACTATGTGTAAACTGTAGACTAACTTGGACCAACTGTAGACTAACATGGACCAACTGCAGACTAACATGGACCAACTGTAGACTAACATAGACCAACTGTTTAATACCTACAGTAGCATTTACTTTGTTGAGGTTATCCATATAGTTTATGTTTGACAGATATACTGTATGTATTTATATTTGATTGTTGTTGTTATTTCATTTTCTTTATTCCTTCAAAATTCTTCTTATATAAAAAAGATTACACAAAGTCACACACACACACACACAACAGACTAACTTCAGACTAACTATGGACTAACTGTAGACTAACTATATACCAACTGTAGACTAACTATGTACCAACTGTAGACTACCAACTGTAGACTAACTATATACCAACTGTAGACTAACTATATACCAACTGTAGACTAACTATATACCAACTGTAGACTAACTATGGACTAACTGCAGACTAACATGGACCAACTGTAGACTAACATGGACCAACTGTTTAATACCTACAGTAGCATTTACTTTGTTGAGGTTATCCATATAGTTTATGTTTGACAGATATACTGTATGTATTTATATTTGATTGTTGTTGTTCAATTTCATTTTCTTTATTCCTTCAAAATTCTTCTTATATAAAAAAGATTACACAAAGTCACACACACACACACACACACATGCCTGATGCAGACTCACACACAGGTACAAAGGTACTTATTGTTCCTGCTGTTGCTGGAACTCAGGACTTGCTTGGTCATCATGAATAAATGGCCCTCTTACTGTGTACAACACACACAAACACACACCTGTCGGGTTGTTCTGAGATTTAAATAAACACCCGTTGACTATAAAAACATGCGTGCGTGTGTGTGTGTGTGTGTTCTCTCCATCATCTGCAGCAGCTGCTCTCTGGCTCATATACTCACCCTGACTCTCTTTGTTTTCACAAAGTGGTGCTTAATGAGGTCAAAGGTCACTTAGGGCCAGTGTGGACGCAGACGAGGAGAAACAAGAGAAACCTTCATCACATCACTTACACACACACACACACACACACACAGATGCACACATCTATTCATTGCATTTGAACTAGTTATGGTCTGGAGAAAGAGATTCTTTGTGAATACAACAGGAGGGACAGATGGTCCACTGATGAGGACAGAGGAGACCAAAGAGACAGAATTGGACAGATTAGAAAGACAGACTAAGGTAACAAGTAAAACAGGGAGAAGAAATGGAATAGAGACGGAAAAGAGATGGGAGGTACGACAAGCTCTGAAGGTTAAGGAGTAAAAAGTGGAGACGAAAAAAGCCAAGGATGAAGCCAGAGAGGACAGATGATGGAAGAGGAGGAGAGGAGAACAGAGGACATCAGATGGAGGAAAGACGAAGCTGCAGCAGACAGTGGAGAATTGTCCACAATCTGTGACTCACCTGGAGACAATAAGCCTCATTGAGGAGGAGGAAAGAAAGAGGAGCAGAAGAGAGAGTAGGGAGCGCAGGAGAAGTGGGGTAGGGTGGGGGTTCTTTGATTATTCTGAGTGACTCAGCAGCAGAGGGAGAACACAGGACCGTGTGTGTGTGTGTGTGTGTGTGTGTGTGTGTGTGTTCTAACCTCGTGGTCTGGTATCTCAGAGGACAGAGTTTTTCCCAGCACAGCAGCAGTCAGAAAGGTCCAGCAGCGAGCTGTGTTAGCCAGATGATAGCCTCCTAATTCACACACACAGAATAGAAAACATTAATTAAAACATTTTGAATTTTCTAAAAATAATTTAGGACTTCACATCAACATTCTTCTCTGACTGTCAGACTTTGATAAAAAGGAAATTACCTACTTCATCTGTTTATTTCCAATTTTCTGCACTACCTCACATTATTTGTAATAGGCCTGTTTGTTTTTTATTGATGACTATACTTTATTTATTTATATTTTTTGTTTGTTTTTTATAGCTATATTTAAATGACTTTTATTGTCTCCGAGAGGACAGAAATTTAATTTGTGCTTTTTGTCGGGCATGTATGGTATATTTGACAATAAAGGTGACTTGACTTGAAATGAAAGGGAAACATTTTTCTCATTCACACCAAACTCAATATATAAAATCAGTGATTTAATCAGAATGAAGGACTTCCACCAGTACAGTCACAAATGAACACATTTGAACTAAAGGGATGGATCAACAACTGCTGTGTCACCGTGAGCTAAAATCACTGATTTTCTCTATGGATGTCTGTATGAAGCAATACAAATCACTGATGTGAAGTCACTTCAGTAAAGTTCTCCTCTCTGCATTACACACAGAGAAAACTGGAGTGAGTGAAGTAAGGAGAGAAAGTATGTAGGACAGAGGGAGAGTCAGAGGAAGGAAGAGAGGTGGGTTTGTAGTGAAGCAAAAAGACTTCATTGTGTCGAATAATTAGTAGCTATCATCTGGTCCAGGGCTGAAGAGGTCTGGAACACAGCAGCAAGTGTGTGTGTGTGTGTGTGTCAGGGAGATTTAAATTTCATTATATTTATTATGCATTTACGTGTTGATGGAGGAGCATGAGTGAGAAAACGGAGGGTTATGTCAGCTTGAATTTGATCCAGGATCAAATTCAAGCACTTTCAAGGCACCAATTTATGACCTTTCAGGACATTATAGCATTGACAGCTAAAATAAAGCAGCTAGAAAATATATAATTTATATAAACAACAAATATTTGTAGTATTCTAAAAAAGAAAAAAACAAAAACAAAACAAAGGTAGACATTTAATATTTAACATTCAGTCAGTGAACGTTAGGAACATGAGTTAGGAGTTAGCTTCAACAGCTAAAGGTTAGCCATAAACTTATGATAAGCATTCTCAGCTGTACCTCCTCCCAGCAGCAGCGTGGGCAGCTTCCACTGCAGAACGGAGCTCAGACACCTGGCCACACCCACTGGGGTCATGTTGAAGGAACACATGGGGTCGCCCGCCATAGTGTCGGCACCGAGCTGCATAACCACAGCCAATGGGTTGAACTGGGCTCGCACGTCTTGCATCACACTGACCAAAGAGAAGAAAAAGCATTTGGAAAAGTTGGTTTATGTAAACGTCAGAGGACAAAATGTCAACACAGAAACTATCTGAGGTAAAACTGAAGCTGAAAATATTAGTGTGTACCTGCTAAAGATCTGGTAGTATCTGTCGTCTTTGATCCCATCCTCTAAAGGGACATTGACGGCGTACCATCGACCTTTACCCAGACCAGTGTCACACACATCACCTGTACCTGCAGCAGGACACTTTATTAGACTCATTCTTTCACACCAAAGTTCTTAGAGAAAATCAATAATTTTACATCATGAGATGCGACACTGCTGCATTTATATAGCTTCACAAAGAGAGACTCTGGTCTGTGAGCTAAAATCACTGATTTACATACATGAAAGTGAGTGGTGTACAAACGTCAGTGTTTTGATGAAAATGTCTGTGGTATCTAGCTGTGTTTCTAACCTGGGAAGAATCCAGGTGAGAATTTATGCAGAGAGACAGTCATGACTTTGGAGGTGAAGCTGAAGGCGTCTTCCACACCTGCAAACAAGAAACAAAGAAAATCCAAACAAACGATTTAGGAGAACTCCAACTAAACCGTTTTCTTGAAGCACGTACTGAGAAATTGTGGGTGTAGGTGTTTGACTTTGTACCATCACCATGATGAAGGTCAACGTCAACATAGAGAACGCGATCAAATTTCTCTCTCAGTTTGAGGATTCCCAGTACAGCATCGTTTACATAACAAAACCCCGAGGCCTGGTCTCTGCAGGATCACACACAGGAGACTGAGTTTATTTTTTCACAGAATATTATCGGAACACACTTCTCCTTCTTCTTCTTCATTCTTACTTCTTAGCGTGGTGCCAGCCTCCAGCCCAGTTCAGGGCCACATCACATTTGTCCTCCAGCAGACACTGAGCTGCAGTCAGTGTGGCTCCACCCACTGAAGCTGCGTACTCATATATTCCCTCCACTACTGGACAGTCATAACCTAGACCAAATGGGACACGTACAAAAATGTCACGTTTGTAATTGATTTTCCAGCTTTAACAAGTGAAACAAAGTGACTGAAAGTTCAATATAAACCCAGACTAAATGAAGAGTCATCTTTGAGTGTGACAGGACAAACAGTAACCACACATACTGCATAACATACATCCACCTTCAATTCGCACACAAGAAAAAAACACAAGAAATATTGTTTAAACCGATGATATACTGCCCCCTGCTGGCGGTGAACGAAACACTACATTTTTATTCCACTTTTTTTTACAAATGTCTTCTATTTTAAGCTAAAAAGTCTTTTTAAGCTTATTTTAAAAATGGATAAAAACTGTAGTTATATTAAATGTAATTTTAAAAGAAAACTGTTGTATAACTATAACTATGTAAATATACAGTACATGTGGCAGTGAAACAAATGTAATGCTGTATTTAGGATGTTCTTTTAATGTTTGTTTTTTTTTTGTTTAATTTCTTACCCAGGCCGAAATCAGTCGACTGTGGGTCATCGTTATCTCCGTCCTGACTGATTTTGTGAAGATGCTCCAGGTACGAGTCTGTGTGAAACTTGGCCATTTCCTCCAGGGAGGCCAGCTGAGGCTGTATAACCCTGAAGAAGAGAGGAGTTCAAGTGTTGGTTGTAAAATGAATTATGACCCATGTGAGCAGAATTGTGTAGGCTGATTCTTAATTAAAAAATAACCAAAGACTTAGATGTACTATTAAGTTCCTGAATCCAGTTTGTCTGGTCTTTTCTAATCTCGTTGAATCTTTTTCGACAACAGTATCATATCTAAGTCACAGCAACAAATTCTTTAGAAGAATCGCTGTTCAGTTAAGGTAATTACTGTGGCTGAGAAGACACAATCAGAACAGCAGCTCACATCATGTGTTCCAGCAGACCATAGGCTTCTATCAACGAGTGGACCATACTGGCCTGGAAAGCAGAAAACAAGCAGAAAAGCAGAAACAGTGACTTTTAAAAAATGAACGAGAGTCTTACTAGTTGTTAACGTGTCAGTGTGTTCTTTTTGCGATGTTTAACGATGACCGCACAGTGTAAACTGTTCACAAATGAATCATTTCAGTCGTTCTAATTCACTCACCCTGTTCGGTACTTTGGACAAACTGTCGCATTTTTGAATGAACTCCGAGCTAAAAACATAGGCAACTCTTCTTTTAACACCTCCGTCCTCGTCAGCTTCTCCTCCGCGACTCATTTAATATGTACAAATGTATACAGTTATACCGAAAAAATAAAACTATTTCGCCTATGTTGACGAAAATAAGAAAACGAGCAAAGCCCGGGATGGAACTCCGTTGTTACAACATAAACAATCCCCTGAATCGGATGGATGTGAAGTCAAGTTTTTCCTCGCTACATTTAACAAAAAACAATACAATTTAGGAAAAATGTATCATCGACCTTTTTGTTTTTGATGTGGTACTAGCATCACTTAAGTGCAGGTTAGAACTGCCTCGCGTTAGCAATCGTAAAATTGTTCTATAGGACGGACATTTTTCAGTCACGGAACCGGAAATCGAGTTTCCTTCTTTAAGTTAGCGAACGAAAGAACATTTAGCATTTCTGAGCTTTTCAAAATAATGTAAACAATAACATAACGGAAACTTTCAAATGTTAGTTTTTACAAGCGTTGGCTTACATTCCTCCCTTTAATTCTACAATCACAGCTCATTTAAATGTATTTAATATATAATAATTGCATTAAAGTAAGTCTATTCATAATACCTCTAATATACACTAGAGGGTGCCCTAAGTTAGCAACAGAAACGTCAGAAACATTTTTAGCTTCATTTATTCGGGAGTTTACAACTTGAAAATATTGCAATACACATTTTACTAGCAAGACCATTCTTTTTGTTAAATAAAGTCGATCTTAAACCAAGTATTTGGCCTCCTTCTTTCGTCAAGGAAGGGGCCTGTGTTGGTGAAATAACTGTTTAAAGTTAAACAAGAAAACAGTGAAAAGGTTAAGATAACCCGGGGTCAGGAGAATAAAATCAACTTTTTAGTTGTGAATATTCATACTTTTTTATTTTATGTCAAATAAATATTATAAATACATTTTTATTCAACAAACTTCAGACAGTGTTGATGTTAGACATTGTTGATGTCTTTTTCCTGTTCTCATCACTGGTACTAATAATAACACACATACACACAAAGAGAGAGAGAGAGAGAGAGAAAGAGAGAGGGGGCGAGAGGAAGTGCGATGTTCACTCCACTTCCGCCTCAACTCATTTCATCCTCAGCATCATCTCTATCACAGTCACTGAATTGAGTAAGTCGCTGTCTCTGATGTTTAACTTTTTATTTTTAAATTTCTCTAACTGAATTTTATCCCTAAGTCAAACTATGTTTTGTATGTAAAAGTGTTTAATAGCCTATATGTAAATTATTTCTGATGGAAAAAGTTTCCTTTGGCCTATCCATGTGCTGTTTGCATGTGCAACAGTAAATGTCAAATATATTAAATTTAAAGCGTACAATTTGGCATGAACTGTGAAGACGTTTAAAGCCTAAACCAAATATATGCTATACACCATACAAAGATTGTAATATTTTATTAGTTTCACCCAATTTGTAGAAAAAACGATTTCAACTGTATGCATGTTCTGTGATTGGATGCACATCAACAAAGCTGAACCTCATTTCTGTGAGTGAAGTCTGTCTCACTGTCACTTCCTGTAGTGACTGACTGTGGTCACAACTTCCCCCTGTCTTTCTCTTTTTTCCATCACAGCAGCCTTTATCAGACTTTATTTTCTTTTTAGGACCTTCATTTTTCCACCTTATCTTTGTCGTTGCCAAATAAATAAATAAGAGAAACTGAGCAGAGAGCGGAGGGAATTTATCACCATTTAAGGAAACATGACAGACTGAAGCATTCTTACAAAAATATATAGATATGAGGGGGAAAGAGAGTCTGAAGAATGTTTGGACAGCAGACTGGCCACAGAAATCTTTAAACAGATGAACTTTACTTAAAATTCCCCAGACTGCTCTTTTATAACTTCAGTCAAATCTGAAAGTCACAAAAGTCAAATGTCCCAGTTGGGTTTCTGTACCTCTGAAACATGTCTTTGTCCATGTGGGACATTAACAGTGTTTGTCTTGGACATGTCAGATGGATTACATAAGGATAAGGATTAAAGATTAAGGGGGCCTGCGTGGTGCAGTGGTCTCCTGCCAACCACCAGAAAGTTATGGGTTCGACATAGTCGCCAAATCCCAGAATGGGTTGCGTCAGGAAGAGAAAGACTCTGCTGAAATCACTGTGTGCACTACAGCTGCGTTGAAGGCAACAGCCAAAAGTGATTCTTCATCTGGATTAGGAGTAGGATTAGAAAGTCAGAAAGTCAGTCATAAAAGAGAGATAAAAATCATCCCAGAAAAACAACTCAAAGATAGCATTACTTCATCTCAGATAGTATCTTAAATTATGCCACAGGCAGACGAGCCACAGAGCTCAGTGAATGTTAGCAGTGAAGTCAGTCCTGAAGAGCCTGAAGATGAGCCCAGATGTGTGTAACTCTAGTTTAGCCTGGAAGTATCTGGATGTTATCAAAGAAGAACGTCTGCTTCTGCCACTTTCTATTTTTTCATATATTTTTTTCTTTTCAGAATCATATGCAGTCAATTCAAGAACGCAGTCTGGAGAACACAGTCGTTCCTCCAGGCCTCAGGAGAAGGACCTCTGGGGACACTCTGAAGATGTTTGCTCACCACATGTCAGAGAACATCATCCATACTCTTAAAAACGAGATGGTAGCAGTGGGACCCACAGTGACAGGCTCCGATCTAGGCAAAGAGATGTTTGCTGAGAAGATGACTTCCACAGTGATGGCAGTGGCTCTGAAGGAGGCCTTTGGTGTTGTCCAGAAACTTGGAGAAGGAAAAACATTTCTGAACTCCAACATAGATGTGGTTCCAGATGTTCCCCAGCTGCACCAGCTGCCCCTGACCCACTCAGGACTGCCCCTGATGGGTTCGCTGGACTACCCTGATGCACCACCTACTACTCCCCTTCTACCTGAGCTAGAGAGGAGCAGAAGCAGCTTTTCTCGGAAGCTAAAAGGAGGCCTGGCCCAGGTCTTTCTGCCGTCACCTCCTCCACCAACACCAAAGGAGGAGGAGGAGGAGCAACATGACGGCTCCGTAGAGATGATTGAACTTCTGATGCAGTCACTGTCCACTGAGGCTGTGGTCACAGAACCAAGCATGGAGGTGGAGATTTTTGCAGATGCTCTGTCCTGTGACATCATGGATTGGCTTTCATTTAAGTCCAGAAGAAGAGAGGAGGTACCAGAAAATCAAGATCTGTATCAGTTTGCTCAAAGACTGGCTGACACAATCATGTTCTCCTCCATTCATGAAACTCAAATGTTGTCTTAAACCTTAAATGACTGAGTTTTACAAAATTACATGAAAAAAAAAGACTTTGGTCTGTGAGCTAAAATCATTGATTTTCTCTGTGGACTTTGGTCTGTGAGCTAAAATCACTGATTTTCTCTGTGGACTTTGGTCTGTGAGTTAAAATCACTGATTTTCTCTGTGGACTTTGCTGATTTTC
>NC_024307.1:23590458-23615286 GCF_000523025.1 Cynoglossus semilaevis | reverse complement strand
TGATTTTCTCTGTGGACTTTGGTCTGTGACAGCCACTGGTTTACAACCTGGTTTCTTTCTCTCAGACAGAAAGGCTGCATTAAGAAAATAAATCTCTGAACAGGCTCCATGAAGGTTTTTTTGTGCTGTTGAGGTCTGGTCCTTGTTCCACCTGCGAGCCAAAATACGGCTTCTGAGATTTGAACTGACAGCGCGAGCGTGTCAAATCCCAGTCACTGGAACAAATGTGTTTAACATCTGCTGTGGTGCGACTGAAACTGTGGTTGATTGAAAGACATTGGAACAGTTGCTTTGTAGCCCACCTGCAGCAAAGACCTGCATTTATGTAAAAAAAAAAAAATTCAGAGAGCAAAGAAAAAGTTTGACTTGAATTCTGAAAAATAAAACTAAATAAATCTGGGGGCCTCAGTTCCATAGTCCACTTTAAAATGATTTAAAATCATGAAATTTAAAATTTCAGCTAAACCAGTTTAATTTGATTTATTCTTAGAAAAAAAATCAGATTTTCTTCTCACACCTTCCTGTAGCAGTAAGGTGTATTAAACCCTGTTGAAGCTCAGCTTCTTGCTAACTGGATAAATTGGAATTAGGTTTCACCGGGAGTCTAAGGAGCAGTGGCTGGGTCTGTGACATGCATGGGCAAACTGAGGCCCAGGGGCCGGATGTGGCCCATTCAGCTTTTTAATCCGGCCCACCAAACTTTTCCAAATGATATAAATTATTTATATTATCATTATACTTCTGCCTTTTCCCTGCAATACCCACGTTTCCACAATAGATGGTGTAGAAAATGCTAAAAGCATTTTAGCCTTTATGCATGACTTTTACATGTCATTTATCTTAGTTGACAAGAACACTCGGTCTATTTGCTCCTGACCCCCCCCCCACAAACAGAGGTTTAGAAACAAAGGGCATTTTCACAAATCAAAAAGCGTTTGCCCACGCCTGTCTAGAAGCTGGTTTTCTGCAGTGTGGAGTTTGTGAGAGAGGTTTAGAAACAAAGGGCATTTCCATTTGTCTATATACATATAACGTACATATATTACCATATATATGTGTATAGATATGTATCAGACACACACACACATGCACATATATATAATAAACAGAAACCTAAACTCCATCTGTCCTTCAGCGACAGATTTATGAGAAGAAGCTGAGTCAGAGAGAAAACTCCAGATCTTGGAGTTATTTCAAATGAAGACCAAACATGTTTACCACTGGACATGACATTTTTTCTGTGATTAACTGTTGCGTGCAGTCATGATGTCAACAGGGGAAACAACTGAGCCAGGACTGACAGCGAAGAGTCACCACAAAGCATGCTGGGAAACTCCCACCAAAAACACCCGGACATGTAAAACATGTGATCCACGACCACGAGAATTAAGTGTTCGAAAGAATGCGTCTGACTTTGAAGTAAAAACATGTGGCGTTAGAAATTCATGACAGAGTTTGAATTTAAAAAATGCAATCATTATTTGTTCAGTCGTGTCATTCACTTTTTCTTTAATTAATAAATTCATTCATTTCTTTATTCACTCTCATTTAGTCACTCACTCATCAAATAATCAATGAATGAATCCATGTATTAATTCATCACTTAATTCATTCAATGATTCATGTGTTCTTCGTCAGACACTCAATTCTCAGGGTGATGGTGGAAGTGAGGTGGAGGGAGGGGGGAGGGGGAGGGGCTAGGACCAAACCCAGCAGCCATCAGGTGAGGGTGGGGTGACACCCTGGACAGTTGTCCAGTCCATCACAGGGTCACGTTCACACCTGTGGTCCTGCTGTGAGGCAGCCCGCGATGACTAGGTTTGTGTCTAAAACCATTGATCCAGAAACTCCCACTGAGGTCAGACCTGGAAAACTGTTGGCTGGACCGCCTCTGTCCTCATGTGCATCAGGTCCGCGTGACAAAAAGTCTCCTGGATCCCTCTGCTAAATCCTACAGGAAGCTGGCCGACCGTCCACGTTCATGTGTCTGTGATGAAAAATCACTGGTTTTCTCTATGGACCTTGGCATTGGAGAGAAAGTGGACCAGAAGAGAATCATCCTGTGGTTTTCATGGAGACACAACTGTCCAACAGCTGCCTGTGACACAGGTCCAGACTGGAAATACACAACAGGTGTGTTTTTAATCCAAGCACACACGCCCTCTAATCCTCCTCCTCCTCCTCCTCCTCCTCATCATCATCATCATCATCATCTTCTTCTTCTTCTTTTTTGTTGTAATTGTTGATGTAGATTTTTTGTTCCTCTTCGTTATGAAACTTTGAGTACTCCCACCTACTGTTTCCTAGTAACACAGAAGAAGATGAGCGCACCACCATACACCTCTAGTGAAGGATTATTCTACTTAATACTTGTAATAAATATTTCATTAAATAATCAGTCCACCCACCCATCTGTGTGTGCGTGTGTTTTTTGCATTGGTAGGGCATGACATCAGAGAGAGAGAGAGAGAGAGAGAGAGAGACTTAGACCTCCCTCCCGATTCTTTCTCCTCCTCCTCCTCCTCCTCCTCCTCCTTCCTCCTCCTTCCCCCTCAGTTCACTTCTCCAGTAAACCTTCTTCTTCTTCAGACATGGACTCGTTCAAACCCTGACTCCTACTCCTGCTCCTCCTGCTCCTCCTGGCTCTTCGCCCTCCTCCGTTGGACCATGAAGCTCTGATCACAGGCTTTGAAAACTTTTCTCTCCCCTTTTTTTTTCTTCATTTTTCCGCCTCACTCTCAGGCTGCCTGTTGCTGCTGCTCGAGTTCTTACTTGTTCCTGATGCGTCGGGAAAGCCATGGCCAGCCTGAGCGCACAGCAGCAGCAGCAGCAGCAGCAGCAACAGCACCAGGATTATTTCAGGTCTGTGAGCAGCGAGTCCACCACCTACATGATGGTCCCCACCTCCGGAACCAGAGAGTCGGCCCGGAAAGAGGCGCCGTCCAGACTGTGGGTGGCCATGGTGGTGATCGTGGTGGTGGTGCTGCAGATCGCCTCCACCACTGGACTCTTTGTCTACCTGAACATGTCCATATCAGAGGTAAGAGTGCGTGTGCACGTGCGCGTGAGCCATTGAGAGTTGGAAGTTTCTGTTGCACAGAAAAACAGGTTTAGCGGCTGAGGTGTCGTTGTTTGTGCGTAAAAGTCAATTATTAACAGAGTGGACTGTGGTTCTGGAGCCCGGTCCAGGACCGAGACCTGGTCCGAGTGGTTCTGGTTGGTCAGTCCTGGGCTGGTGTTCTGGGCTATCTCTGTGACCTGGTACGGTTTGGTTCTGCTGATCACATTTGACGCTTTAATTGACTCAGGGGTTGAGGTGAACTGTTCGAACCCGGGATCCAAGCCCGGGGTCAGGGTTCTCCTTCACTCAGGGTTCTCCTTCACTCAGGGTTCTCCTTCACTCAGGGTTCTCCTTCACTCAGGGTTCACTCAGGGTTCTGGTTCTCCTTCACTCAGGGTTCTCCTTCACTCAGGGTTCTCCTGCTGTGACAGCAGTTTAAATCAGAACCTCCGCTCGGACCACAGTCACTGACATGTGGTGTGACCTAGAACCGAGAGTTCTGCGGTTCCGGAGCCGAAGTCTCTCTTGTCATTGGTTCTGGTTCTGAGTTTGTGGGTTCTATAAACACCGTGTTGAACTTCTCTGCTGTCGAAGGAACATGTTGGAACCATTTGCGTCAGGCCGTGCGCGGTGACAACGTGTTGATCTTCAACTTGTTCACAGATGTTTGTGAAGGCAGCGCGTGAACACACACACACACAAACACGAACACGAAGTGAAATACACACTTCAGCTCACACACTATTACACATAAACACACACGTAAACACTCTTATCTCTGATTGTTCTTTTGTTCTGAGTTTGAATCTCGACCTCTGATGTTGAAACTATTTTTTGTGTATAAACCACTCAGAGAAGTGATGCAGATGATGGTGATGATGATGATGATGGTGATGATGATGGTGCTTTGACCAGACTCCACAGCTGCAGCAGCAGCAGCAGCAGCAGACAAAGTGTGTGTTGACAGGTGAAGCCAGAGTTGTCATCAGCAGCAGTCATTAGACTGATTAGTGATGAAAAGAAGAGAAAAACAAAGGAAGAGCAACTGTTTCTCATCAGTCCAATCAAGATGAAGGATTGTTCGGTTTGAACATCGATGTCTTTTTCATCATCTGCCACAGATGACTGACCCCAATGAAGCCCTGGAGTTTAAAGGGACAGTGCAACAAAATTTTTATAGGACAGACACCAGTGATTTTAGCTCACAGACCAAAGTCCACAGAGAAAGTCAGTGATTTTAGCTCACAGACCAAAGTCCACTGAAGAAATCACAGATTTTGACCGAGAGCCCAAAGTATACATAGAGAAAATCAGATTAAGATTCTTTGGTCATGAAAAGTCCTTGGTCCAAAATTATTGTCTTTCTCTGTGGACTTGGGGAGATCAGATCAGATTCCGAAATCGCAGCCACGTCCCAGGTTTGCTCTTGATGAAATGGCAAGAGGTGAGATGTTCAGGGAGAAATAAAAGAATAGAAAAATAAAGGCTTGTTGTTTGACAAAGCAGCAGGGAAGAAGCTGTTAATATGTGAATGACGTGGATGTTCAGTGAGATGTTCATTTGTACTGTAACTGGAGAGAAAGAAAATGAAGGAGGGATCAGGGATGGAGCCTGAAAACCTCTGTCAGAGCTCCCCAAAGGTGAAGTGTTGTTCCGAATAAAACCAAACTGGAGCGTCAGCCATGTTTGCTCTACAAACCCTGCTGTAACAGTAGGAATATGCAGTGGAAAAAAAAAATCAGCAGTTTTTTTCTGTGATGTAAACACTGATCCCTCATCAGGATAATTATCTGCTGGTGAAAATGTTTTTATCCAAGCTTTAACAGAGAGGAAACAAAGACAGAAACCTTAAAGTTAAATCTCAGCAGTTCAAAACTGAAATCAGATTTTCTGAGGTCTAAAGAAAGTTGGTAGCTGAAAGGAAAAGATCTGTCATTACTGTACTTCGCAAAATATTGTTTGACCTTTGACCTGCCATTGCCTTGTGTCATAAACGTCAATCTTTAACTGAAGCCAAGGTTAAAGACACAGCGTACGGGAAAAATGTGGAGATATTCCAGAGTCCAGATTTGATTTGTTTCTGTTTGTACTTGTTATTAATTAACAGCAGGTTTTAAAACAATAACCAGGATTTACAAACAAACACTGTAGTACAGTACAACAGTACTGTTGGTTTTAAATAATAATAATAATAATAGCATTCACCTCTAGCTTCATATTCATTTTCTGCTAAAACATTTCCTCCCAGGAGGAAGACTTTAGAGATGAGTGGAAATGAAAGAGCTGAATATGTGTGTGTGTGTGTGTGTGTGTGTGTGTCAGACAGGGGATTCCCTGCCCCTCTCTCTCTCCCTCTCTCTCTCTCTCTCTGCCACAAAAGTAGTTCAGTTATTTATAAGCTGCACACAGAGCAGCTCTTTGAGAAGCAGCTTCACGACTGAGAAACAAAAGAGTGTGTAAAACAAAGAGTGTGTGTTAATAAGGAATGTGGCTGACCACACACACACACACACACACACACACACTCACACAGATAGTTCTACACAAGGGAAACCCCCCGCCTGTTGTTTGTGTGACCTCCGTCAGTTATTTCACGTGGTTCTTCTCTGTCCTCCACTGAGGTGAGAGCCTGAGGTTGGTCCACGTCTGACTGCACAGCTGAGATCAGCAGGTGACCATCACGGAGATAATGGGACACACTTGCTGCTCTCCTGTGTGTGTGTGCTGCCGTGACTGACATTCCAGTGGTCAGACTTTCAGCTGCTTCAGTTTATTGTTTGGGGTCAGGAGTGTGTGACTCAGCTGTGTTTGTGTGTGTGTGTGGTCTGCTTCACATTGAAAACAATTGTCCTGACATATATGTGTGTGTTCCTTTCTGTGTGCGCTTGTAAGAATTGGTGTGGAATTGGTGTGTGTGGTCCACTTTAACCTGTGCAACTCTAGAATAGAATAGAACTAAATGACAGTGTCATTGGTTTAATAAAATGCCCTGGTGTCGACGCCCTGTCAGATGGAAAAAAAAAAACATGTTTATTTTCCTTCCCTGAATTACTGGCAGTGAAGTTGATGAGAAGAGCTGAGGTGTGTGTGTGTGTGTGTGTGTGAGAGAGAGAGAGAACACACCTCCAGCTCCAGGACACACTGACTCCTCCAGTGTCTGACATCATCTCAGCTGCTTTCATTCCCACTGCCTTTGTCTCCGTCTTTCTGCTCCAGGCTCAATCTTTGCAAAGCTTTTAAAAAGTGAAAAGAAATTTGGATTTGGAACAAAGTCTTTAAGTGACCACAGAATCCAGCTGACGTAAAAGCAGTCACAGGATCTCATCCCCACCTGCTCAAAAAATGTCAACTAAACTGCACACAACAAGACCAGGAAGAAAAAGGAAGAGTTTCAGTCAGAATTGAACCGTGTACACTGGTGTACATCAGGCAGAAACAGAGAAAAGGCTGAGCTGCTCTGCTCTGCTCTGCTCTGCTCTGGTCTGGTCTCCCAATGTAAATGTTAAGGTTCTTTAAGGTGGATTTTCTCTAGTCCCCACAGTTTAACAAGTTACCAGATTAAATCCACTTCAATTTGGGCTAAAAGTCCAGGAGAACTTTAAACCAACCTCTGAGTCTTAAATCCAAGTCAACCAGTCCTGAAACCAGACTGACGACCAGCCAGAGCAGCTACAAAGACACCAGTTAACTAGTCCAACAACCAGTCATACCAGTTCAAACCAGTTAGTCATCCAGGTTAAAACCAGGACACCGTTATTAGCTGGTATGAGGACTGGAGGCTGGTCCTCTGTAAACACCCATCTGAGCAGAGTCATTACTGGTCTCTTCATCACCACCATCATCATCATCATCATCATCATCATCACCCTCTCAGTGTCATCTGTTCTGTTCTGATGAGTCATCAGTCACATTCATATGTACCTGAAGATTTTTAAAGTCACTTAAAAATAACCCAGTGAGGGACAGTGAGCGAGACAGAGTGGAGTGGAAAAAATGGAGCTGGGTTGAGCACTCGGAACTCCATGTTTCCACGTATCACGAAGATTAATGTTTAAATAAAAGTGTTGTGAAGGGACTATGTCATATCATTTTATTGGAGTATATTTCATTTAAATATCCGATACAGTTGTGAAACATTTTATTAATGGTTGTGGTTTTTGATTTAGGTTTTGATTTAGGTTTTTATTGTGAAAGGACATTCCTTTCAGTTTCAACATCTGAAAGTTAACTCTAAAAACAAAACTAAATGAACTCTGTCTCAGAGTGTGAAGTTGAAACCTAATGAAACGCAGCGGTTTATCCAAACCAGATCTTTCAGCTTTGAATATTATAATAAACAAATCAAAACGATCCCCACACCAGAAAAGAAATAAGTGTGGAGTTTTAGCCAAGCAGTTTATGAAAAAAGACATTTATCATCAAACCCCGACGTCAGAGACGATTTGTTTTTACAGGTTTTTAAATCGTATTTTTTTATATTAGAAAAAACCCTGTTATGAACATTTAATCTTTTATGGATGAACCAACATGTAGAAACAACATCAGAGGAGGACTCAACATTTATTCTGAGGCGTCGTCCTCGGTGACCTTTGGTCGTGTCACTGACAGAGGTCACAGACTCTGAGTCAGGACTGGTTTTAAAGTCTAGAGCAGGAGACAAGTTTGAACTGAGTAGGAAAAGAAAAATCCACTCACTCATCTCAGGGTTTGTCTGCAGGAAGTTGTGCCCTCAGGTAACTGCAGCAAATACCACAGCTGAAACCTGATCTTCACTCAGAGGAGGGAGCTGACACACAGAAAACATCAACCATTTCCAGAAAGGAAACATGGTGGAGCTCAGATGGAGAGGAAACACATTGTTAGGAAGTGGAGAAACTTCTCCGACCTGTTGCTGCTGCTCACACACCCACAGCTGGGTGTGAGGAACAACCACACCTCCAGTTAACCACTGATGCTGCAGCAGATGAAGAGCCGAGGTCGTGATGGAGCTGAGCTGAGCTGAGAGAAGTGAACTCATGAAGTCTCTGTGTTGAGAATATTATATTGGAGAATATTTAAATAGTGACGACGGTGCAGTTGTTGAACTTTGCCTGGATTCAAACAACACTCCAACACTTCATCTCTACACTCCAACAGTTCATCTGTCATGTAGAGCCTGAGGCTCTGGTTTCAACAGCTGGTGAAACGGACCTGGATCAGCTCCACGGAGCAGGGAGTGGGCTGTAGAAACGTCTCTGTTCTGTCATCACATCTGGACGCTGTCGTGACGACCTGCGGTGATGTGATATCTGTCTTTGTCCACCTCTGTTTTCTTCAGGCTCTGACCCTTGGAAGTCTGATCCAGGTCAGTTCTCCAGCTCTGGTTCCGTCCAGCCTGTAGGAGGAGCTGATCCTCGCTCATCCGTTTCTGGAGAGTTAGCTTAAAAATGAAAACCCGCTGTAGCACCGGATCACAAACTGTTGAACTCCAACTGCAAATATTTAAAATACGCCCCTTCAAAGAAGCATTGTTCTTAAAAGGGTTCCACACGCACGCTGTTCTCGCTGTCAGGTCTCACACACGAACGTGAACGTGCACGTCGACAGCTTGTTTGGAAACATGGCTCTGAAAGGGGCGGCGGTCCGATGGAGGGTCTCTGACCAAGGTTCCGCTGTATCTCTAACATCTGTCTAGCATCAGCAGGTATTTCCTTTGCGTGTCTGAAAAGCTGGCAGTGACCTGAGGGGCGTGCACGTGAGTGTGCACGCTGCCCTCCGCCGCTGCCTCCTCATTGTTTTCAGTTCTGCGTTTCTGCACACGAGCCATTCGCCTCCTGCCCGTGTTTGTCCCGTGTTTGTGTGTTGGGCGTGCGCGTGGCCGTGCAGGCGGGCAGGTGACCGCTCCCAGTGTTTGCGTGTGAGGCGTGTGAGGAGTTTGACCTGCGCTCTGGCTCCAGTCCAGGTTAAATAAAAGTTGAACAAGGTTTGGGAGCAGAGCAGGGAGCAGCGGCTCTGTTCATTCTTTGGTGAACTTCCTCGTTCTTGAAAACAATCCAAATTGTTCTGATCAAAGATTAAACAGCACAGACACAGAGATAAGAGGCTGCGACTCTGACCTGGTGTTTTCTTAACGTCTGTTGCTGGAAGGAAGAGAAATGAACTGGCTGAGAACTTTCACTTCTGTCCCAGGAGGAAACTTTCTGCTTCTCCTCACACCTCCTGAGGAAAGCAACAAGAAAAGAAAGACACGGTGATCAGTCACCACACAAACAAACAAACAAACACACACATATATTAACTGCCAAAGCTTGGGTCAAAAAAAACAGGCAGAAACAACAGAACGTTTTGTGGAGAAATGTGTCATGTTCGTACGTACATCAGTGAGTGGTTGATTGGATGGAAAGTTCTGGTCTGACGTGATCTAACTCTGGGACTGGGACCAGGTTTTAGTTCTGGAACCAGATCCTGGTTTGTTAGTGTGAACATTTGAAAAATGTCAGGTCCAATCTATCTGACAAACACAAACACACACTCTCACTCACACACACACACACACACTGGTGCACACTCAGCTCTTGTTACTGTTTGAATCTGTCGTCAGTTGTTCAGGATTCATTGACATAATGTTTCCAGTTTGATCAGAAACACTTTTTTTTCTGAGTCTCAGTCAGAGACATGTTTCAGTGCTGCAGTCTCACAAACCTGATGGAGACCTCGGTGACTGTGTCCCTCCTGGCCGACTGCAGACCTCTGTGGGTCCAGTCCACTATCGCTGTTGTTCCACTTCCTCCCTGTGACGCTGCGACCCAGACAGCGGCAAGCCTTTGGCTTCCAGTTTCACCTCATTAGAGCTGCGTGCACGTGGCCGTGCACGTGAGTGTGGTGCACTCTGAGGTCAGTCATGAAGCAGCCGACCGGTGGGAGACGTCACAGACGAGCCGAAGACAGATGTTGGTGCAGACGTTTCCACCAATGAGAAGATGACACATCAGGAACGCTCTCAGAAGACCACGAGGACTCATCTGTGCAGAAGACATTTGTCCACTGCGCTTGCGGACACGTCCCTCCGTCTTCCCAGTCTACAGCTTTGTCCTGTAGACAAGTGTTAAACTGCCCCGACAGTAGACAGACACAGACACAGACAGACAGTCAACAGTGACGATTAAAAAAGGAAAAGAAGAACAAGGAGGAAAAGGAGGAGGAGAAGAAGAAGAAGAAGAGGAGGAGACCAACATGATGAAGAACAACAAAAACCTCTGCGACAGGATCTAGAAGAATCTGTATTTCTTCTGTCTGATTCTTTAGAAAAGTGAAAACATCTCAGTGACACCTGTGGAACTGAAGGACAGGTTCCCACATGACTGTGTTTCAGGGAAAAACAAACGGGTCTTTCAGATGTGGAAGAGGAGAACCCGTTCAGAAGTCCAGGTCAGGATCGGTTTGTTAATCAGCACAGTTTGACGTTCTTCAGGTTTCAGGACAGATTTGAGGATTTGTTTCCAAAGCTTCATTTTTCACAGAAACACGTTTGTGTTTTAGCTCCAGTACCAGGTTCTCTCAGGGCCAGGCCGACTTCCTGTGATGGTTTAATCTTCAGATTAGAAATGTGCAGTAAAACAGTTCTTATCTTAACTCTGCGTGACATCCTAGTCAATCTCTCCCTCCTTCTTTTTCTCCCTTATTTGGAAGTCATTCATTAAAGCAAAGCAGGTCAAGTCAAATGGATAAGTTTAACATAAATCACCGGCAGTGACAAGTGTCTGGGCTCAGAGCCAAACTCTGGAGCTGAAAACACACACACTTGTCAAACACACAGACGCTGCATGAATCAAAAACACAGCAGAAACAACTGCCTAGAAAACCAAAGTGAAGGGAGTCGAACAAACCCAGACAGACAGAACCTCACTGACCTCCAGGACGTCAGCCCGTCCTCCAGCCCGACCGTCTGAGACACTGACTGAGACACTGACTGAGACACTGACTGAAGACTGCAAGGTTGGACTCAACAGACATGATGGAACTTGACGGAGATTTGCCTCGTGTGTGTGTGTGTGTGTGTTGTTTCAACCTCTTCATCTCCTCCAACTCTTTTCTTTGCACAAAGTGTTGTTAAACCAACACACACACACACACAGATCATTAATGGACATTTTTGTTGTTTCATTAAATCAGACTTACTTGAACAAACAGACGAGGAAAATCAACCACCCGTTTGGATCAGTGTATTTGGGTTGTTCGATTCTGGACAGATTTCTGACCTTCTAACCCTACTGTGATAAACCTGCGCCTGTTGTTACACCGTGGAACTTTTCAGGACTAGTTTCTGCTCCAGACACTGGAAGGATGAGAGGAGGAGACAACATTTCATGGGCTGAAGGTTGGAGACTCGGGGACAGGAGGCTTCTCTGGGTTTTAGGATCAGAATCTGGGTCAGGATCAGGTCCTCAGTGAGACGGAAAAACCAGGTCCAAGCTTTCAACCCGTGGATTTCGATTACTTTCTCCTTTTCCTAATCCCTGCCACTAAGAGTGCGCACACACACACACACACACACACATACACACACACGGAGGGAGGGAACAGTGAAGCATTGTTTGTCGTTTCCTGAGAGTCAGAAGCAGAATTTCAGGCCAGAACTTCCTCGTTTCTGTCTCTTTTTTCCAAACTCTGCGTGAGGAACAACCAAAGAGAAGTTCATGTTCAGTAGACGTTCTGGTTCCAGAGCAGCTCCAGGCTGTGGTTCTGTGTCAGGCTGCACTCATGTAAACATCTGCAGTGACAGAACAGACACGTCTGAACCCACAGTGAAGAACACCTGGAGAAGTTCTCTGAGGGACACACTGAGAGACACTCCTCTGAGAGAGGACGTGAACTGTTGCTGGCATTGTTGTTGATGCGTCCATCTTAGAGACACTGTTGCAGACGTTGTTGCCACTGTTGACGTGAAGTTGTCCCGGTCATTGGAATTGAAGTTGCTGTCGTTGATGTGTTTTGGTTTTTACTGTATGTAGTTGTCATTGTTGTTGCTGACATTACGGTAGTTGTCACTGTTGCTGATATTATGGTTGTTACTGTTGTTGCTGACATTACGGTTGTTGTCATTGCTGCTGACATTACGGTTGTTGTCATTGCTGCTGACATTACGGTTGTTGTCATTGCTGCTGACATTACGGTTGTTGTCATTGCTGCTGACATTACGGTTGTTGTCATTGTTGGTAGTTTGCTCCATGTTAGTGAAAATGTTGTTGCTGCAGTTGTTGCTGCAGTTGTTGGCGACGTTGTTCACACAGTTTGGCAGCAGGAGTGTGAAACAGACACAGTGTGTTTTTGTTTATCAGAACCTTTTTATCGTTTACACATGTGAAAAACATTGTTGAAGAAAACAGTCGGAGCAGAACCACACCGTACCAGAACACTCTACACTTCCAGGAACTGATCAAAATGTAATATTACCAAGGGTAAATATCTCCCTCCGGACTGTGTGACCTGCAGACCTGTGTGTGTGTGTGTGTGTGTGTGTGTGTCCCTAACAGTCAATATGAGTGTAAATCATAGAGTTGTGTGTGTCTCTGAAAGTCTGTCTCTGTGTGTGTGTGTGTGGGGGGGGAGTTTTCCTCTCACACATGCTCCAGTGGCCTCAGGGTTTCAGGAGTGAACTCACTTTCCTCCTGCGGCCTCAGGTCAAACAAACTCCTCCTGGTTCCCACTGATGTGACGGAGCAGAGAGGTGAAGCTGCTGATCTTCACTGGAGGCTGTTGTTTCTTGAGCTGAGCTGAAGACGTGATTTCTCATGTGAGGTTAAAAACGCAAACTCCCTCATCAGTTTCCTCTGCTGTCAGTCTGATGATCAACAGTGGTTCTGCATCGGTGAAGACGACATGAAGGGAACACGGAGCCCTCCGTCCACCTCTTAGATCCAGCCGTGCCAACATTGAGCTGTGTTTAAATCTCTTTTCTCTTCCGTTTTCTTTAGCCTCATTTATCCTTTGACATGAGTTACTGCTGGGGTTTTTCTATGATCTTTTCAGTGTTTTACACCGCTGTGTTGCTTTGAGCAGGAAAAACGAGTTGTTGTTGTTGCGAGTGTGTTTTTTGACTTCTACTGCCAACGCGTCACACAGACTCAGAGAAAAGTGTTTCATATCGGGTTTATTTAAAACTGCGCAGATATTTTCCTTCCCCCTCAGTTTCTTCTGTTTTCAGTCAACATGTCCCAGCGCCGGTCTTCACTTTTGGACCTCAGTGTGTCTTAGCCAGCCAAATCTGCTCCGTCTCCGTCCAAGTTTTTTTTCCCTCCTGAACTTTTCTGCTTCATTCTAACTTCATTTTCTCATCACCGCTGTCTTCTCTCATTAAACTCCCATCGGCGATTTCAAATGGGGACATGAAGACGTGAAGACATGGGGACATGAGGACCTGAAGACACACACACCAGCTCTGTTAGGTCCTGACCCCGGTCTTCTGCTGGTTTTAATATGCCTTAAAAACGCCTGGACAACTCTGAGGAAAATGTGAGCAGCTCTTCTGGACCGTTGTGGACATGGCGTCCTGCAGAGACTGATGGAGGGACGGAGGTGGGACACATGCCCTGGGAGCAGGAGCTGGAACTCTTCCACAGAGTTTTCAAACGCAGGAAGACTGAGGAGAAGACTGAGCTCTGCTCTGACAGAAGAACGCCCTCCTGCCAAAATCCTCCTCAAACTCTGGCTCTGGCTCGGTTCCTGCTCTCAGTACACCAATCGGTTCCAAGCCTGAACAAATGAATAAGCAGAAGAAACAGAACCAGGTTCAGCCTCGGGTTCCAAAGTTCTAAGTTCTACGTTGTAATGGAAAACAGTTGTGACAGAGACTAGATTAATGACCGTGAAACAGCCAAAAAGAAATAAAATATAATCTGGATTAGGTTGATGAACTCTGACCTTTGGCCCCGGTTCATTTATACAAATGCTCTCACAGGACGCATTCCAAGTATTTGAGAGAGTAACTTTAAAATGGTTCCCCCGAGAGAGGTATTTTCTGCTGACATCAGTTCAGTTTGTGCTGCTTTGTCTGCAGCTCCAGCAGCAGGCACATGCTAAAGACATCTGTGACGCACACACACACACACACACACACACACTTTTAAAAACAAATGTCCAAAACCAAGGTGTGAATCTGTCCACCGTTGTCCCTGTCTTCATCAGATGATGTTGGACTGACGGGGAGGTTTCTAGAACACTGGTCCAAGTTCATACAGTTCTGGCAGATGTTGTGTTGTGACCCCAGCCCATAAAAGTCCATAAAAGTCCATAAAAGTCCATAAATGTCAAAAAGTTCCATTTTTAGTCCAAGGTTGTGAGCTGAAGATGAAGGACTGTATTTATTTTGAAGGACAACCAGCAGGAACGTTGTTATTTTTCCTGTTCTCAGCTCAGAGCATTGTGTGTTTGTCCACTGGTCATGATCGGTTCTACTGACTGACTCCATGTCTTGAAGTGTCTAAAACTAAATGTATTCTTTCTTTGTATGAATGGAGGGTGTCCAGCTTCCCACCGGTCTGAAAGAAAGGGGAAACCTTTGTGTGTTTTCTTTCTTAAAGTGTGCCACGCTCCAAGAGCTCTGATAATGAGTCTGGAGCAGACTCATTATGATTAGAATTCCACTCCTCCACTCCTGCTCTGTGGAGTTTGTTCCTCTTCCTCTTTCTCCTAATTCTTTTTTAATTAAACTTTTTGTTTTCTTTCTGGTCTTCAGTCAAATCTCCCTGTGGGTGGAGGAGAACACCGCCCTCCTTCACTTGGTGTAGATAGTGACCTCTACTTCATTTTAAATCAGTCTGAAATCAGTAGACTGGATCCAGGTCTTACCCAACCAGGAACTGTTTACAAACCACTACATTTTTCTTGTTCACAACATCAGCCTGTTTTTTTTTTTGTTTTGTTTTTTTGCTGTGTGTCAAACCTTCCAAAGAAAACAGTGATAACAGTACCAGTTCCTGCTGTACCAGGCTCAGATGGTGCCACTGTCAGTACTTCTTCCTGTTCTTCTTCTGTCGCTGCTCTTCTAATCATCTCTGTTCTCCCTGTGTTGTTGCTGTTGTTGTAGGTCCGTAGTCAGGGCGTGACTGAAGAACTCAAGTGTCTGAGTTTACTCAACGCTCTGGACAAAGACCAGGACATCCCAGAGCAGCTGGCTCAGCTCTTTGGAGAGCCCTGCATCAAACTGGCTGAAGGCATTAAAGCATACATCTCCAAGGTACCAACACACCGACCTGTCACCGAAAACACAAACGTCCACACCTCAGTATCTGAACAGTCTGGTCGCGTCTTATCTCAGTGGTAATCCCATACATCACAGTCCACAGAGAAGACCAGTCATTTTAGCTCTCTCTCAGGAGACACTGGTCCACTGCTGCCTCCTGTGGTCAGTTTGTGGCACTGATTAAATCTGAGAAAAAGGATTTCAAACTGGTGGAGACAGCAATGGATCAACAACTGTGAAATAAATCACTGATGTTCTGTATGAGGTTCAGTACGGGAGAGGAACCCGTTTCTACTCTGAGTCTTTGTCACGTTGAAGCTAATGAGACTGTTAACGAGTTAACGTCAGTATGCTACTGTTGTTCTAACTGTTAGGACGGCCATCATGGTCACAGCTAGCACTAGTGCGTTCCTGGTTGCGTGTTCTCCGTGGTTCCACTCCGACATAGAAACATGTGTTTGGACATCATGTCCACATCAAATTCCTGAAAGCTGAAACCATGGCACAGCAGAAGCCACTCCAGCCCAGTGCGTGAAGGTCATTGTGAAACAGTGGGATTAGAACCATCTGGAGCTTTTTAGACCGCTTCATTAAAGAAAGCGTTGATTCAGTTCCTGCTCTTCATAAAAGTGCGTGAGTCACCGTCAGCCATCAGAACAAACATCTCTGTGTCTTTGTGACTCATGACGCTGAGACCCCCCCAGAACCTCAGTGTTGATTAGACTGACCACGATCAGCATCTTCATGGTCTGTGACTCACCGTCACCAACGCTCTGAAACAATGTTTACAACAACAGTCGGACTGGTTCTGTTTATCGCACATACCTTCTCGTCTCACGTGGGTTCCCATTGGCACAGGCACTGACCGCCATGTTGGCTCAAGTGTTCTTTGTCCTCCCTCTCTCTCTCTCTCTCTCTCTCTCTCCATGGTCTGATTACCTGAAGTGTCCTCACCTGCGTCAGGTGCTGCAGATGCTCTCCCAGCTGCAGCTGAGCGCTGCCACGCCTCCACACTCCTCTTCTCCTTCCTTTCCTGTTTCACCTCCTTGTGTGGCCCCTCTTGCCACCAGACTTACAGTGAAACTGAAACTCCAATTTTCTGTGTTTTGATTCCAACTGACATCTTAACACACCTGAAGGAATAAATCTTTCCACTGAGCCACATTTATAAGCCACGGCAGTCGTAAACCACAGACATAGAACATCTACTGACACTTTATGGTCCTGCCCTCAGGATCACACAGAACAGGAGCCAAAATAAGAGAGAGAGAGAGAGTCAGGGGTCTTCAAGTGTCAGCTGAGGAGCACAGAGGACCTGTTCCTCCTCCCCCGCTGTCCTCACCTCAGGAGGGAGAGCAGTAGAACACGTTCTCCTGCTGAGGCTGACCTCCACCTTTCAGCCCCTCTTCACTGTGGTCATCAATAAATACTTTTATAGACACTGATCCTGGACCAGCCTTGACCTCATGGCCAGGTGGCAGGTGCGTTGTTTCCAGGCGTTTACAGAAAAAAACAGATCCAGGATCAGAGCGAAGGCTGCAGAACCTTTCATTAGGACCAGTTTTGTTTTCAGTGCAAATCAAAATTCTTAATAATAAATATTGAATATTAATAATAGTGGCGCTTTGGCCCAGAGGCAATGTCTCTGTCATTGGTGTGGAACCCCAGGGTTCACCTGAGTTCACCAGGGTGAGTTCGAATCCCGGTTAGGGCGGTTAATACCTTCCAGTGCATTAAATGTATCTTTAAGGTATGTTTATTATTTATTATTTAAAAAATAATAAAAGCAAGAAATATATATATATATATATATATATGTAAGGAAATGTGTTTATGTTCAACATAAAAGGTCAAAAATGTTACAGTGTTACATGTGACAGTCTCCTCATCCGTCCCTGACCGCTCAGTGAGAATGAGCTTTACTTCAAATCAAAGTGAATTAAACTGTGTTTCAGTAAACGGTTGATGATGTCACACTCAGAACCAGGGTTCTGATCCACAACAGCTGTTGTGACCCAGGGTGTGGACTCACAGGCAGCTGTTTTCAGGGGGAAGGAATTCAGTGCGGCGTGGTGGACACGCACACTGTCATAGAGTGCAGAATAAATCACCGGGGAACATTAGTGTCAGTGGTTTTATCAGGGAAAAGATCTGCGGCTTTTATCTCTGCTCTTTAAACAAGACAGCGTCGTAAAAAATGGACTTTTACTGAGAAACAGAACGACCGACAGACGGACAGACACTTCCTGGAACGGGACTCTGGTTCCTGGACTCTGGAACCAGATGCAACTGGACCACAGTCCCTCCTAGTATCATTACAAACAAAGCCCTGTGGTGACAAACAGAGCAGACAGAAGGTTTGGCTTCTGAACCTGAATCTGGTTCTGGCTTTAAGGAACTGAGACCCAGACTGTTGTGGAGTCCAAGTCCCAGTCTGCACTAAAGGACATTTACAGCTCTGAATCTAGACCTGGGGTTTCCAAGAACTGGGACTCAGTTTAGGATCTGAGAAACAGAGCAATAGTTTGAAGCAAGAACTGTTCAAGACCCAGGGTGAGGATTTGTAAAGACCTTGGCTAAGAACTGAGTCCCAACAAAGTCAAAAACAAGAACTGGTGTGTATATGAACCACTTCAATCTAGCAGAGCAGATTCCAGTGATGAGATGTTTTTCCTGGAATTCTGAGGTTCCTCACAAACAGGTCTTCTGTGTTCCCTCTGATCATAACATTCCTGTTTTTGAACTCAGTGGATTTCACATGCTGACAGACAGGATAGAAGATCTGAGATAAAACAATGTGAGCAGATGTAAACAGTCAGTCTGAGTGACTTTACTGAGTCTGATCTCAGGTCAGTGTTAGATGTTTACTGCAGCCCTGTCCAGGTGCTGGCCTGTGAGCAGATCAGTTTACTGTGGTCTCTGATTTAAATGATTTTTTAAATCAGATGTACCGTTCACTCTTATGTACTTCTATAATGTTATAATTTTTCAGTATTCAGAATTAGTTTTGGTTCATTTCTCACAGTTTTGAAGATATCGTTTTTCCAGGTTCATTTCTCACAGTTTTGAAGATATGTTTAGACAAGTTTTAGCTCTGTCTCAGCTAATCTTTAGCTAATTTATTACCCTGCACCAACTCGCGGCCCATTGCCTAACTCCAGCACGCACACCCTGCACATGTGGTGCACTAAATGTCACTAAGGTTTTCCCTTAAAAATGTTTAAAAGTAATTTTACTTTTTGATGCATTTTTTTTACCAAAATGCTTCAATTGGTCTTAAAATATTTGCACTCTCTGTCTGCACAGCTGTCTTGTTCTAGATTTATATTAAACAAATACCAAGTAGTATTTTTATAGGTATTTAAACTCTATAAGAATTTTTTTTCTACAGATACAAATATAAAAGTAAAGATTAACAACTTTCTGCTGCAGCTTCCGAAAACAGGAAGTGAGTGAGGCTTCTGTAATCGCGTCGCGTCTTTAATGAGACGACGCTCACTTGGAGTTTGATCATAAAACCTACTGGTGTCGCCATCGTCAGGAAGACTGATGGTGTTTTCAGTGAGTCTGGAGGGACTGGTGACCAGAGCTGAAGGTCACTCAAGTTCTGCCTTATCCATGGTCGTGTGTGTGTGTGTGTGTGTGTGTGTGTCCAGCTGTACTGTAGTCACAGCCACATATATAACAGCTGTCACTGTGACTCTGGAAAAACACAGACAGGACACAGATTAAAAAAAAAACAACGTATTTGGTCGTGTGATCTCCGTCTACTGTTTGACTGGCTTGACTGAGTGGATTCAGCGTGGACTTTTGGCTTGGTTCTACTTGGTCTTCCTCTTACGTTGAGGACTCTCAGGAACCAGGATCTCAGGACTTTCTGGAACTAAAACCCAGCCAATAACAAATCTTTAGAATCCTAAACTAAGAAGAACCCTATTACTACTTGGTCTCTCTCTCTTCCTCTCTCTCTCATTCATTCGGAGCCTGTCCAGGCGTGTCGGGGTCGAGCAGCGGATTAAAGGATTGAGTTTCAGCAGCTCCTGTTCTTCTGCAGCGGAGGCTGAAGCTTCATGTGCAGACACGAACACACAAACTCCACTCATTCCTCCTTGATGCTCCTTTCCCACAATCTTCAGCCCTCACTCACCGCCTTCTCCTTCTCCATGTTGCCGTCTTGACTTGGAGCAGGTCTTGGATTATCTTTAGTCTCGTTTCCTCTGGGTCTGTTTCGATTTAGTCGTTAGAAGGAAACCTTTGGTCTGGGCGAGTAAGTCTGCAGCGAAAAAGTCTAAACGGCGGCCGTTGCGATGGAGATGTGTTGAAATAAACAGATGAAATCTGTAGAAATTCCTGGGCTCTGGCTGGGCTCTGCTTCCATGACTCTCTGGCTCACATGCAGATCACAGAGTCTGGTGGTAATTTTCTCCTCACCCCAGTGTGTGTGTGGTTGTACGTGGGGTAATTTTCTGCTCACAGGACTCGAGGAACGTGGGGCCGAGGAAAGGCACGCCAAGGCCATGTGTGAGAGCAGCAGAGCTGAAGCCAGGGTTTACAAATATGTATCTAAAATTATAAACACATATACATACACTGCAGTTTGGGTCCCCACTGTGTTCACACACAACAAACCCTACAGCCATCAGATCCAATTTGTAGCTGTAGCTGAGTGTTGGGTGCAGGGGAACCAGGCAGGCTGCCAAGAACAACAGCAGCGTCACGGCCGCACGACCTTTTAAAACACAGGAGAAATTCATCATCTTCAGGATTTGTGACATTTCTAAACCAAGAAAAATTAATCACGATTATTTATGCCAACAGGCTGCCTTGCTTTAGGGCACTTCAGGCTCACAACGTCATCCAGGAAAGGATGATTAAGGCCCTGAGAATTGCAGTCATAGTTTAGGTAGAGAGAAAATAATGAAGGAAACCCCTCAATCTGCTCCATCAGAGTCCTTGGAGAAAATCAGTGGTTTTAGTTCAGAGACACACAGGAGATGCTGCTCCACTGCTGCCTTCAGTGGTCAGTTGTTTGTCTAAAAGTCTGAACAGAAAAATTTAAATACAAAATAAGATGTCTCTGTGAGCTAAAATCACTGATTCTCTCTGTGGACTTTGGTCTGTGAGCTAAAATCTCTGATTTTCTCTGTGGACTTTGGTCTGTGAGCTAAAATCACTGACTTTCTCCATGGACTTTGGTCTGTGGGCTAAAATCACTGACTTTCTCCATGGACTTTGGTCTGTGGGCTAAAATCACTGACTTTCTCCATGGACTTTGGTCTGTGGGCTAAAATCACTGACTTTCTCCATGGACTTTGGTCTGTGAGCTAAAATCTCTGATTTTCTCTGTGGACTTTGGTCTGTGAGCTAAAATCTCTGATTTTCTCTGTGGACTTTGGTCTGTGAGCTAAAATCTCTGATTTTCTCTGTGGACTTTGGTCTGTGAGCTAAAATCTCTGATTTTCTCTATGGACTTTGGTCTGTGAGCTAAAATCTCTGATTTTCTCTGTGGACTTTGGTCTGTGAGCTAAAATCTCTGATTTTCTCTATGGACGTTGTTCTGTGAGCTAAAATCACTGATTTTCTTTATGGACTTTGGTCTGTGAGCTAAAATCACTAATTTTCTCTATGGACTTTGGTCTGTGAGCTAAAATCACTAATTTTCTCTATGGACTTTGGTCTGTGAGCTAAAATCACTAATTTTCTCTATGGACTTTGGTCTGTGAGCTAAAATCTCTGATTTTCTCTGTGGACTTTGGTCTGTGAGCTAAAATCACTAATTTTCTCTGTGGACTTTGGTCTGTGAGCTAAAATCACTGACTTTCTCCATGGACTTTGGTCTGTGGGCTAAAATCACTGACTTTCTCCATGGACTTTGGTCTGTGAGCTAAAATCACTGATTTTCTCTATGGACTTTGGTCTGTGGGCTAAAATCACTGACTTTCTCCATGGACTTTGGTCTGTGAGCTAAAATCACTAATTTTCTCTGTGGACTTTGGTCTGTGAGCTAAAATCTCTGATTTTCTCTGTGGACTTTGGTCTGTGAGCTAAAATCACTAATTTTCTCTATGGACTTTGGTCTGTGAGCTAAAATCACTAATTTTCTCTATGGACTTTGGTCTGTGAGCTAAAATCTCTGATTTTCTCTATGGACTTTGGTCTGTGAGCTAAAATCACTAATTTTCTCTATGGACTTTGGTCTGTGAGCTAAAATCACTGATTCTCTCTGTGGACTTTGGTCTGTGAGCTAAAATCTCTGATTTTCTCTATGGACTTTGGTCTGTGGGCTAAAATCACTGACTTTCTCCATGGACTTTGGTCTGTGAGCTAAAATCACTGACTTTCTCCATGGACTTTGGTCTGGTAGAGAACCTGATTTCTAGCAGAATTCATTGTTTGTGTTGTGTTTAATTGTTTTGGGTCACACCGCCAGCGAGAGTGAATCTCTCAGTCTCAGACTGGTTTGTCAGTGTTGTGAGTTATGTGTCGGTAACTCAGACAAACACATGTGGGGAAAAAAATGTAGCTGTCACTTTGAGCTAATGTAGAGATTAAACAAAAAGAGCAAAGATGTTCCTGAAGAGAAGCAGAGTTGATTTAGTGAGTGTTCCAGACAAAAACAAGGCAAAGTGTGTCTGCGTGTGTGTGTACAGTACAGTAGAGGCGTGTTTTTTTACATCTGGGTCAGATTTGAGCAGAGGCCTCCTGCTGGGAGCGAGGGATGGAGCAGGGAGTGAAGGAAAGGCAGGAGGAGAAACATCTGACGGTTGAAGAGTTAGGGCTGTGATGACGAGGAAGGAGACGTAAGCTTTCATCTTCACTCTGCTTCTCCATCAGATGAAGTCTGTGTGATTTAGTTGGTAAGTAAATGTGAGACGTAGTGGTGAACAGTACTGCGATGCAGACACAGTTATCCCACAATGCAATTCACCATGGTGGGTAATAAAGAGCAGACAGCTGCAGGACTGAGAGTCTGAGAAACATCCTTTAGATTCATACTAAATGACTCAGAGACAACAATGAACAGATTTGAATGTAGTATATTAAAACATATTAAATATTAAATTTAATATCTTCTCCAACTTCAGTGAGTCAGAGATTTAAAAAAAATACTGCTTTGACTGATTTTTGTTTTTGTTCTGTCTACAGGTGACAGAAAACATTATTTCCAAACAGACCTTCATTGGTAAGATAACACAAACACCGCATGTGTAAGACATTAACGCACACATTTCCTGTCTGCTGGTCCCTCACTTCCTCTCTCCTTCGTTCTCTCAGAGGCCAGAACCATGCCTCGGCAGTTTAACACCTCTGGGTCAAAGTTCATGGGCTCAGTGGTCCAGAGGCCTTCAGCCCACCTGACCCTACGAGACTCTGCCTCCCAGGGTAAGTCAGAGCACGACCACGTTTACAGTTATTGGGGCGAAGACTCTGGCTTTGATGAAAGTTAGAACAAAGCTCAGAGATTAGAGCTCAGGTTCAGGTTCAAGTTCATGTGAGCCTCAGGTCAACTCATCAATCTGTCTTCAGCCTAGTCCCAGACTGGACACACATTAAACAGAAAGCATGTCTGCATTTGGTCTCTGCTGAAAACATAAATCTGAACTGACAACAAGAAAATTGACAACAAGAGTGAAAAGCAGCTGGTTTATGGTTAAAGGCAGTGCAGGGTTCTCCGCTGAGAGCTACTAAGACACTGATGATAAAATCTACATCATTACTTTACTGTAAGACACGGTTTATCTTGTCTCTGTGAGCTAAAATCACTGATTTTCTCTGTGGACTTTGGTCTGTGAGCTAAAATCACTGATTTTCTCCATGGACTTTGGTCTGTGAGCTAAAATCACTGATTTTCTCCATGGACTTTGGTCTGTGAGCTAAAATCACTGATTTTCTCCATGGACTTTGGTCTGTGAGCTAAAATCACTGATTTTCTCTATGGACTTTGGTCTGTGAGCTAAAATCACTGATTTTCTCTATGGACTTTGGTCTGTGAGCTAAAATCACTGATTTTCTCTATGGACTTTGGTCTGTGAGCTAAAATCACTGATTTTCTCTATGGACTTTGGTCTGTGAGCTAAAATCACTGATTTTCTCTATGGACTTTGGTCTGTGAGCTAAAATCACTGATTTTCTCTATGGACTTTGGTCTGTGAGCTAAAATCACTGATTTTCTCTATGGACTTTGGTCTGTGAGCTAAAATCACTGATTTTCTCTATGGACTTTGGTCTGTGAGCTAAAATCACTGATTTTCTCTGTGGACTTTGGTCTGTGAGCTAAAATCACTGATTTTCTCCATGGACTTTGGTGTAGGAGGGTAACTGATTTAAAAACAGTTTCCTGTTGCTAATATATAGTCAGGTAAATCTTTAATGTGATGTAAAGACTTGAGCTGTAATATACTTTATTGGGTGTTTGCTGCTAATTGTGGTTTGTATGATACCAAACCCCATAGAGAAAATCAATCATTTTAACCTTGACAATGCCTCCCTTCTGTGGTAACACAATCATGTGGGCTGAAGTGAAACACTGACTGATTTAGACCAGAATAACTTGGACTGGACAGAGCAGCCCACAGGCGCCACCATCACTGAGCTTTTATTTGGATCATGGCCCAGAGACATTAAATACAGTCAGAAGAACTAAAACCATCACAAGGCTCTGACTTTATTTCTGCTGATCGCTATAATAGGGATGAACATGTCCAGGACATGTTGAGTCAGGATGACATCACACAGAAGCAGACCGTTGGTTGGTCAACTCTGTTAAGAAACTCACATTTACATCTAATAATAATAGTTTGAACTTAATTGATCCAACACTTGGGGATTCTTATGTTAGACTGCCCCCTTGGAGGCGCCAAGCATGTGGTCCCCCTGGGAATTGAACCCAAGACTCTCTGCTCCCTGCTTGTATGTCAGTCGTGCTAACTGCTACAGTATGGAACCAAAAACTGAACTCTCTTTAGGGGGAATTCAAACTAGAATGTATGAGCTAAACTGTTTCACTTGTTTTTACACATTTTGTAATGTATTTCAAACTAGTTGCAAAGCTAAAGCTTTTAGCCTTTTAGCTTTTTTGTATTTTCAGCAATAGAGGCTAATAGTTAACTTCTTGTTATTTGTAGTATTCTGTGGTGTTGTTGTAGGTATTCTTTATGTCAGATGTCAAACATCAAATGATTCCAGCCCTGACGTTTAATCTTTTTAACCAGTCCTTTTGGGAAACGGCTAACGCTCAGCTATCGCTGGCTAATGTACGTGTGGTTGAATTTCTTCAGTCTCTAGTTTAGCTGTTTTTCTTCAAGTGATCTCAGGTTTGTCAACACACAAAAAGCAAAAATACAATTTCCTTCAGCATTAAAGAATCCACGAGGAAAACATCAGACTTAGAATTGAGGGATATCAGTGTAAACGTTTCTGCCCCTCATCAGCCCCTCAGCTGCTGCTGCTGCTGCTGCCCCTGCTGCTGCTGCTGCTGCTGCTGCTGCTGCTGTTACTGCTGCTGCCTCTGCTGCTGCCCCCGCTGCTGCCGCCTCTGGTGCCGCGC
>NC_024307.1:23568330-23590243 GCF_000523025.1 Cynoglossus semilaevis | reverse complement strand
CGCCGCCCCGCTGCTGCTGCTGCTGCCGCTGCCCCTGCTGCTGCTGCTGCTGCTGCTGCTCCACAGTCGTTCTTATCTGGGCAGTTCTTTATCTTACAGGACTTCATGGCAGCCCTGGCAGCAGATTAATTTCCGAGGGGCTCAGTGAACAGAGCTGACGTTTGTTTAAACATGTTGTCTTTGATAACGCAGCAGAAAGTTGTTGGTTTTTTCTCTTTCTTCTCTGTCTGATCATTTGTCAAACCTTCTGTAAACATCTCCTCCCGCCCTTCCTCCTCCGCCGGTCTTTCTCCCTACCCTGTCCCCACTCCTGGTCTGCACCAGTCCTGTCGTCATGTGGTTCACTCCTGGGCCAATCAGAGCTTTGGAGCTCACCTACACAACATGACGCTGTCCAATGGGAAGCTGCGAGTGCCTCAAGATGGGCGGTACTACCTGTACTCACAGGTGATCACCATGACGTTACACTGGTCACATGACCTCCCTAGACCTGACTGGACCACACCTGCGGAGACTAACCAGACTAGTACAGACCAGAACAGAACAGACCAAACTGAACCAGACCAGTCCGGACTGAATCCCTGTCCCATCTGTTCTTCCAGGTGTATTTCCGTTATCCGTCTCCAGCAGCCAATGATGGAGACCAGCGCAGCGTCAGCCACCAGCTGGTCCAGTGTGTCTACAAGAAAACCTCCTACCCCAGTCCAATCCAGGTACCTGATCTTCTGTGTCCTTCTGACTTTCCTCTGGTCCAGTTCCAGTTCTCATTTCCATGTTCTGCTCTGTCTCCTGCAGCTCCTGAAGGGAGTCGGAACCAAGTGCTGGTCTCCAGACGCTGAGTACGCGCTCCACTCCATCTACCAGGGAGGACTGTTCGAGCTCCGAGCTGGAGACGAGCTTTTCGTCTCCGTCTCTTCTCCGACCATGGTCAACTCTGACGACTCCTCCAGCTACTTTGGTGCTTTTCGTCTGGACCTTTGAGGAAGAGAGACAGAACCTCGAACATCAGAATGGATCAAAAGAAGAACTTGGAGGCCTGGAGGAGGAGCCTGTGGAACGTCTGAGCGGCTGGACGAAGTTTGGGACATGGACCTGGATGGGCTTTTTTTTTTTCTGAAGGACCGAGGGATTAACGTGAGTTGCTCGTGTCAGAGCAACAAGAACTTCATCTGTCCTCCTCGGATCCACAGATCCAGGTCAGGATGAACAGAACAAGTGCAATGCTGGGAACGTTCCTGAGGATCAGGATTGGATTTGTATTTTTTTTTACAACCACTCGTGGACCAACCTATGGTTTCTTTGTGCTCGTGATGAGAAACAAACTCTAAACCAAATGATCTCGATGTTTCTCGCTTCTTACGTTTTTTGTTTTTTTTTGTTTGTTTGTTTTGCTTTTGGACCCTTGGATTTGAATCCTAGACAGAAGAATGTAAAGACGGATTTAAAAAGTGAATCCTCGGCATCAAAGATGCGAGGATCCTCAGACTGTGGGACGGAACCACAGCAAACGTGAACTGTTTTTACATTAGGACTAAAAACCACTGCAGACACACACTAGAACCGTTCCTGCACCAGAACAGTGCTGGAACCGATTCTGCACCTGAATATCACTCCGTCTCCTTGTCTGTGCTTGTTGTGTTCCTTCATGTCTTCTCTGCAGGAATGTCGTCCTGTCTATCCACTCTCTGTCTTCGTCTCTGGTTTTTCTGGTTCTACCTGTGAAACTTCATTCTAACTTAAACACGAACACGACCGCGGAGGAACCTGCTAACGCTAACACACACACTCAAAGTGCACGCTCACAGTCACACACTCAGGTGTTCAAATAGTTTTATTGCAGTCTGTGATCTGGATTTAATTTATACTACATCACGGCTACAGACACAGTTAGCTTGGCTTAGCTTAGCATGCTGTCCAGGAAATGAGTCTGTGAAGCAAAGAGTCAAAGATTTAGACTAAAGTTTTTTTGGCATCTATTTCTTATTTTGACGTTGCAATGCTAAGCTAAGTGATGCTAACTGTGGAGCACTCTTAAGACGATCTGAGGGCACGTGCTGTGAGCGTCGAACAAAAACACGAGAGACTTAGCCCAAAGATTTGGACAAATTTGTGTTTATCTGCAGACAGAAATCCTCAGCTAATGCAAACACAGAGGATGTATTCAACTGGTCCGTACACACACACACACACACACACACTCAGGTGTTAGCCCTGCAGACTCATCCATCAGCCACTGTCATGTCCTATATAAACACAATAATAAACCTGTGTCAGAGCTGTGTGTGTGTGTGTTCAAATACACACCTTTCCTGATAAGTCTCCGTTCACGTAACCACGGTAGGAAAACCAGGTCAAACGCAGACACACACTTTTCTGTTGTTCTCCCTGTGGTGCAGTGATTAAAGGGTTAATTGAAGTTTCTGTGATGAACTGAAACCTTAGCGACAAA
This sequence comes from Cynoglossus semilaevis, assembly GCF_000523025.1. Taxonomy (NCBI): domain Eukaryota; kingdom Metazoa; phylum Chordata; class Actinopteri; order Pleuronectiformes; family Cynoglossidae; genus Cynoglossus; species Cynoglossus semilaevis. Next base: position 23,587,794 of record NC_024307.1, on the reverse strand, counting down.
ACCAACAGTTGAATTCCAGCTGCGACCTGTTCCTGTGTTAATCTCACCGTTGGACTGAGGTGGGTCTGAGGTCACTGTTGATTTTCTATTAGCGCTTCATATAAAAAATTTTAAAAAAATCCTGGATTGACCCTTTAACCGCCTTTTTATAGTAACTGAGCCTTTTGTTCTTCACCGTTTTACTGCTTATTTGGAAACGTTGTTAAAACACTACGTTTGTTTTCATGGTCTCAGAGAAAATTGAAGGAGAATTTCATTTTTCACTTGTTTGCTGTTTTAGCTGCTTTAAACACACACACACGCACACATGCACACACACACACACACACACACACGTGACATTCCAGGCTCTGTGTGAACCTTCAGAGCAGAACTTCAGCTCAACCTGTGCAGATTTTCTTCATTTAACATCAGTCATTTGACACATTTTGTTGTTTGTTTTTTGCTCTGAAACCAAAGAAAACTGTTCTGTAGAAGCAGCCACACACACACACACACACACTCTCTCTCTCTTGTGGCTGTGAACATGCAGAGAAAATAAAGGTATCAAACGTTTCTGTTTGTTTGTAAGAACTGTGTTGATTCTGATCCAGTCGTGGAACTGAACGGCGACGAAAAAAGAAAATTGTGATTATGAATAAAAAATGAAAACCAAGGAATATAATAATAAATAATTTGATATTCAGTAAGTTTTAATGGAACAAAATAGTCTATAAAAGACATCCCAATTAACAGATACATTTACAGAAAATTAATTTGAGGAATAAAGAATAAAAAATGTTCATCGAACCGTCCTAAATTTTAATTTGTCATAAATTATATATTTTTCAAAAACTGCAGTAAGTCATAGAAATACATACTGTATATTAATGTATTAATATATAAAGAAAACGTTTGATTTACTTGATCATGTTGTTCTCTCTCTCTCTCTCACACACACACACACACTCACACACAAACAGCCTATATCCATCATCAGTCTGTCACACACTTCCTTACATTTACAACAGCGCTCCTGGATTATTACCCAGCATTCCCTGATTTCCTCAGAGCCGGTCAGGAAATGAGTTTTAGAAAACCTCACTGTGCACACACACACACACGTGCACACACACACACGTGCACACACACACACACGTGCACACCGTTACACAGGAAAAAAAGGCCAACACTTCCTGCAGAGACAGAGTGGGGCCACACACACACACACACACACACACACCTAGGTGTCTAAACAATGAGTTTCCAATTGAGTGTAGCTGGGAATGGGTTGAGTCCAGGGTGGGACAGGGCGTGGGTCCAGGGTCCAGGGTCCAGGGTCCAGGCTTACACTGAAACAATCATTAGATACAATCATCAGTTTTATAAGTTTAAAAACATTTTTTAAAGATGTTCCTGTTTCAACTTTCTCAACTGGAAAAAAAAAAGACTTCATTTGAGCCTTTGTGACATAGGTTCATTCCCCAGAAAAATAAACCCATTTGTTCGGTTCCCAGATAAAGTGAGTGACAACATTTCACTGGAACTTTCTGGAGTTTCAGCTTCAGTTTTACAGCAGTAGCAGAAACAGTTTGGATTAGAAAAACAAATAATCCTACAGTTTGTGTACGAAGAGGAAGTTGAAGAAAAACACCTCGCTACTGGATAACGTCCACCATTGTCCTCTGAAAGGTCAGAGTGAAGGTCAGACGAGAGGCGACGAAGGCCATAAAGAGGAGAGTGACATAAAGGTCAAAGAAAATGTATTTGGTCAAGTTCACAAAAAGACTGAGTAAAGCTGACCTTTAGAGGTCATTAAAGGTCAGCAGTCAGAGGTCAGCTCAGTGTAGCCAATAATACCAAAACGGAAGTATGAATAAAACATCTTTAAGAAGATTCAAACCTTCAACACCAAAATAATATCAACATTAAGATTTTTATATATAATGAATGTATATTTGAATGTGTATCTGGGTTTTAAATTAATTGGACTAATTAAATATAATTTTACATTCTAATTACATTTTTATTTGAATTAAATATGATTTTTGGACAACATTTTTATAAACTTTTTTTTACACTTTGTTGCTCCAGTGGCAGGACTCGCACCTGAAGGTTGTGGGTTTGATTTACAAACTAGTCCCCAAATCCCAGGGTGCAACAGGCCATGTGACCAATCACGATGTGGAGAACTACTGAGACCACCAATGATAGGGAGATCAATCAAATATGATTCTTCATTTTTATTCATTTAAAATCAAAGCTAAATAATTGTCCTCTGGATCTGACGGAATCGTCAACGTCCGATCGTTAACTTCCGATCTGTGTGAACAGACTGACGCGACGAGGCCTAGTTCAGATTGAACACACTCAGATTACAGACCGTTATTATAGGGAGTCTTTAACTCCCCCTTTTTTGACTGAAGACATCGCTGAGTTTGTCTGGTTGCCGTGGTGACAACAGTTCTGAGGTCACTGCTCCGAGGTCACTGACAGATTTTTTTTCACATGAGCAGAGAAACGAGGAGCAAAGCTGTGACTGTGGGAACCTTCACCTGAGGAGACGCCGAGGGGGCGGAGACTCTACACCGGCCAGAAGATTGAGTTTCTGCTGAAATTGCACACAAATACACACACGGACACACACAGGCTCACACTGAAATATTTGCCCCGAAGACAGTGGACGTGGACACGCATACACAGGCACACACACACTGAGTGAGCAGGATGTCAGAGCAGGTGTAGGATGACTCCTTCAATGGCTTCATTACCACATGGAAATGTTTTGGCTGCTGTGTAATGGGCTGCAGGACAAGAGGAGCTCTGGGAACAGGAGGAGACGGAGACAGAGGAGCAGAGAAGATCAGAGGGTCAGGTGTCCAAGACGGAGGTGGAAAAGGAGGACAAGAAGGTGTGGGAGGAGGTGAAGAAAACTCTCTGACAGACCAAAGTCAATGGAGAAAATCAGAGATTTTAGCTCACAGACCAAAGTCCATGGAGAAAATCAGTGATTTTAGCTCACAGACCAAAGTCCATGGAGAAAATCAGTGATTTTAGCTCACAGACCAAAGTCCACAGAGAAAATCAGTGATTTTAGCTCACAGACCAAAGTCCATAGAGAAAATCAGTGATTTTAGCTCACAGACCAAAGTCCATAGAGAAAATCAGTGATTTTAGCTCACAGACCAAAGTCCATAGAGAAAATCAGTGATTTTAGCTCACAGACCAAAGTCCATAGAGAAAATCAGTGATTTTAGCTCACAGACCAAAGTCCATAGAGAAAATCAGTGATTTTAGCTCACAGACCAAAGTCCATAGAGAAAATCAGTGATTTTAGCTCACAGACCAAAGTCCATAGAGAAAATCAGTGATTTTAGCTCACAGACCAAAGTCCATAGAGAAAATCAGTGATTTTAGCTCACAGACCAAAGTCCATAGAGAAAATCAGTGATTTTAGCTCACAGACCAAAGTCCATAGAGAAAATCAGTGATTTTAGCTCACAGACCAAAGTCCATAGAGAAAATCAGTGATTTTAGCTCACAGACCAAAGTCCATAGAGAAAATCAGTGATTTTAGCTCACAGACCAAAGTCCATAGAGAAAATCAGTGATTTTAGCTCACAGACCAAAGTCCATAGAGAAAATCAGTGATTTTAGCTCACAGACCAAAGTCCATAGAGAAAATCAGTGATTTTAGCTCACAGACCAAAGTCCATAGAGAAAATCAGTGATTTTAGCTCACAGACCAAAGTCCATAGAGAAAATCAGTGATTTTAGCTCACAGACCAAAGTCCATAGAGAAAATCAGTGATTTTAGCTCACAGACCAAAGTCCATAGAGAAAATCAGTGATTTTAGCTCACAGACCAAAGTCCATAGAGAAAATCAGTGATTTTAGCTCACAGACCAAAGTCCATAGAGAAAATCAGTGATTTTAGCTCACAGACCAAAGTCCATAGAGAAAATCAGTGATTTTAGCTCACAGACCAAAGTCCATAGAGAAAATCAGTGATTTTAGTTCAGACCAAAGTCCACAGAGAAAATCAGTGATTTTAGCTCACAGACCAAAGTCCATGGAGAAAATCAGTGATTTTAGCTCACAGACCAAAGTCCATGGAGAAAATCAGTGATTTTAGCTCACAGACCAAAGTCCATGGAGAAAATCAGTGATTTTAGCTCACAGACCAAAGTCCATGGAGAAAATCAGTGATTTTAGCTCACAGACCAAAATCAGTGATTTTAGCTCACAGACCAAAATCAGTGATTTTAGCTCACAGACCAAAATCAGTGATTTTAGCTCACAGACCAAAGTCAGTGATTTTAGCTCACAGGCCGAAGTCCACGGAGAAAATCAGTCAGATGACAAACACATTCTAATATCGCAGGTTTAATAAGGTGTCTTTAGTTACATTAAGTGTGAGAAGAAAACCTGACATGTATGTGTGTGTGTGTGTGTGTGTGTGAGGCTTGAGGCATGTCTGTAACTGGAGCTTCATGTGAAGTTTCAGCTACAGGAACTGAGCTCAGGAATAAACACTGAGTCATTACTGAAGAGTTACAATGCACTCAAATTCCCCCAACACACACACACACACAAACACACACACATAGATCACGTGATCTTGTGACTGTGACATATGTGAACATGTGAACATCCTCCAGAATGTGCAGGTACTGTCACTCAACATCATGTGCACATCAGAGCTGCCGATAAAAAAAAGAACTGTTTTACCAGGACCACATCTGTAAGGAGAGGGCGGGGCGGGTGAAGCTGGAACCTCTCTGCTCTGATGACGTCACACTGAACCACAGATGTGGGACCACTGTCAGAAGTGATGATGGTTCTGATAAATGAGGAAAGAATGGAGGGTAACATTGTTGGTGTTGAAAAAGGGTCAAAGTTCAGAGGTCATTCAAAGTCATCACAAAGGTAGCTTCAGGGTCAACTCTACTCTATGTTCACGTCCTGCAGTTTTATACGTGTTTAAACGTGTTCTATTTTTGTCTTCTTCCACAGGATGATTTTACGTTTGGAGGATAAATGTTAGAAAGTAGAAAGTTTTCATTTTCTGAAAAGAGCAAAGTGACGATGGAGAGGCTGAAGAAAAAGAGACAGACTCTGAGTTCAAAGTTTACATAATTTAGTGAAAAAGACAAACAAACATTATTATTATTATTATTTTTACATTTTCATATAAATTATTTTCAGCTGTGATGATTTTAACCTTTTGACAAACAAACAAAGAGAAGCACAGATTCCAGGACGGAAGATCCTCGGGCTCAGAGGGTCACACGGTGGAGTGTTTGAACATGTGTGTGTGTGTGTGTGTGTGTGTGTGAGATGAAGATCCATCTTCTCACACTGCTCTTCTCTTCAGCCTGGGGCTGAGAGGAGGAAGAAGAGTAGCAGTAGTAGTAGGCGGAGGAGGAGGAGGAGGAGCAGGAGCATCATCATCCATCAGCTCATGCTTCTGTGTCTGGACTCGCTGAGATGCTGCAGGGCAGACACTGACGTTCTCCAAAAGTTTTCCTAATCTCCTTTTGTGTGAAAGCAGGATTATCTTCAGCTCTTCCTCCTCCGGTACCTCCTGTGAGGAGAGGATTCTCAGGGAGTGTTCATGCAGAAGATGAGGACAATCCGTATTCCACAGACGTTCCTCCTGAAGAAACCTTCTCCATCAGAAGGTCTCAGTTTTTTTCACATTTTGTTGAACAAATAAAGAAAAAAAAAAAAAACTTCATTTCTGTTTGTGCAAAAAGCTGCTGATTTCATTTGGCTTCTTTCTCTGTCGGTTTGACATGAGGAGATGAAGGTGTGTTTGGTCACAGGTGGGTTCTCATCCTTTGCTCCACAGGAGCAGACGAACAGGACCAAGGGCCAGCAGGAGGTTCTCCCAGGTTCTCCAGGAACCCAGGTCTCTATGGGGGGAACTGTGGGGAGGGTCCCAACAGGAAGGGGCAGAAGATGAGAAGTAGCGATAGACCAGGAGGTTCCTGGAGAGTTTTCTTTCTTGAATCAGATCAGGTCCAGACCTGAACACGATCAGGAACAGATCTGACCCAACAAAGACCTGATCTCCAAAGGAGGCGCTATGGAGGAGCTACATTAGAAGAAGGAGAAAAGATCGAGCTGATGAAGATCAGTTGAAGAGGATGGAGTCTGGGTCTCTGTTGGAGATCTGGGCCATGTGTTTGAGAATGTCCTTCTTGGTGATGATGCCTAGAAGCCTCCTTCATAACACAAAACAGAAAAGCAAAAAAAGAGGAGATGATGTCATCACTCACAGAACGACCCAGAGCTCAGTTCAACTGGTTCCAACACAGGCCACAGTTCACTTCTTCATCACTTCATCACTTTTTTATTATTCCAAAAACTAAAGTCTGTTTGTGTGAAGATGAAATGAGAAGAAACAAATGTGAACCTTGTGATGGACCTGCCAAAACTTCACTACATTCCTCCTCCTGCTCCTCTTTTCCATCTCCACTTTCTGATTTTCTTCAATGACTAAAAACCTTCAAAGTTTAACAGGGAGAAGATGAAGCTGTGACTCCCATATCTGGTCTTCTAAACAGTAACCCTCCTTCTCTACTCCTCCTCACGTCATCCCTCACTTCACCCTTCCTCATCCTCTCCACCAGAGTAAAAACCTGAGCATCCTCCTTCTCCACCTTCACACTGACACCTGCAGCTCTCTCCTTCACCTCCATTATCTGGATCTCCTACATCATCTCCACCTCTTTGATTAGTTTTATTTTCCAACAGATTCACGTGTTTATAGGTGTTTTTTTTTTATTTAAGTCATGTTTAGTTTGTGTCTCAGTCTGTGTGTGTGTGTGTGTGTGTGTTCTGACACGTTGTGTGTGACCAGACACTGTCTCAGTCCCAGTTTCCTGAAGATGTCCACAGTGATGTCCATAGCTGTGTGGTCAGTGACAGTGAAGGGACTCAGGTCCACGATTCCTCTCAGACGCAGAGGGGGCGGGGCTTCAGGAGGGAGGGGTGGAGTGTGTTCAGTAAAGACCACCTGAGATGCACTGACCACGCCCTCTTGACGCTTTCGAGCATTGTCTGAAAAATGATGGATACAAATTTTTTTTTAAACTTGCAGCATTGAAGGAGGAAAATGTGAGTGTGTTTTTGGATCAAGACTTGTCCTGACCAATGGAGATGAGCAGGTCTCTTCTGAGGACAAACCCTACAAGTCTCTGAGACTCCTGAGAGACCACCACTGGAAAACCACTGTAGTGAGTGCTCTCCACCAACGCCTGAGACACACACAAAAACACATTCACAATTTTAATATTCCATGTTTTCCAAAAGCGTGTCTTTGGAGGTTCAACATCTGCAGAACTTTGAATCATTTGAAGGAATGTACACGTTCGTGGCAGTAATCAGGTCAGATTCTACATGGGAGAACCTGATAAATAAGTCAGTGGGAAAACATTGTTACCAAAGGTTTAATTAATAAAGCTACATCTTCACAGTCTACTGGTGTGTATGTGGATTAGTGATTTCTTCATCGTTTCCTCACAGCTCTGTGTTCTGGTCGTATTTTCCTTCATACTTCAACCACTTCCTGCAGCATCCCTGCCGTTCCCTCCACCAGACTCTCTGACCACCAGGCTGATCAGCAGGATCCCAGCGTCTTCCTTTTCCTCATCATTTCTACAGTAGACTTTGTTTTTGTAGTATGTTAAACCTGCAGTCCTCCTGCTGTTCCCTCCTCTCTCCTACAGTCAGTGCGTCCTGTGGGTGCAGCTTCCTCCTCTTCCTCATCTCTGCCACGTTACTGTGGCCTGTTTTTACAGTGTGTTTGATCTACTTCCTGCTGTTACATCCTCTTCTCTGACCACTGTGAAAAGGAGACACTTCTTCGTCTCCACTATCATCTGACTGTGCCACTGCGCTACTCTACCTCTTTACAGTATTTACTGCTACTGAGTCTATGTCACGTTCCCTGTCCTTACCTCCACCTCTCCCACGTTCATACCGTCCTGAGTGAGCGTGGCCAAAGCTGGGTCAGCCCTCCTGGGCCTCATCACGTCCACAGCCAGGCTGCTTTGTTCAAACTCTTCCTTTGGCTCCAGGAACGGGTAACCATTCAGACGAATGTGAGCCTGCGGTGGAGAGTGGAGAGAGCATTGACACATGCACGTATACATGTATGTGTGTGTGTGTGTATATGTATGTTTGTGTATAAGTGTGTGCGTGTAAGTGTGTGAAAGTGAATGTGTATGTGTGGATATGGGTACATCATACACATGTGTTTGTGTATGTGTGCGTGTGTGTGTGTGTGTGCACAGACTGATGTTTGCAGCTGGACAGCAGCCAGTGGCCTGGAATTCTATGAATGCTTTTAGTGGCTGAGAGCCAGACACACATCAGTGCAGAGAGCAACAATGTCAGAGAGGAAGAGGAAGAAGAAGAATCTCTTCATCTTCACCATCCTCGTCATTATCATCCTCATTAGACCATCCTCATCCTCATCATCATCAGCTCCCCCCACCTCTCCACCTTTTTCCTCACCTCATAGATTCCTTCTCTTCCAAAAGCGTCAGCCACCCACTTGCTGGTCATGGTAGCAGCCATGAGAGGAACGATGTACTCCAGACCTCCAGTCAGTTCAAACATGATGACCACCAGAGACACAGTCATACGAGTCACACCCCCTGAGAGCAGCACAGGGACAAAATAAACTGGTGAAGTCAAACTGATCACACAGAGATTCAAGGACAACACTTTTAGTCAGACTTCAAGTTAAAAGGACAGAAAATATTCGACTGGAGTGTGTGAAGACAGACAAACACAGGCAGTCGTACAGACAGTCGAACAGGACAGACAGGACAGATTACTAAATTGAACTCATGATCTCCTCTCAGTTCATCAGGTTTATGTGGGATTAAAAGTCAGGATTTCATCTCAAACATTAAGAGGAAACAAACACACATGGTTCCCTCACCTAGACAGGCTGCGGCTCCAACCATGGCATAAAGTCCTGGGGTGATGCAGTCGGCTCCTTGAGAACACCAGCCTTTGAAGATCAGCGAATCATGGTTGTAGTAGGCCAGCTGCTCCATGGCCACGCCCAGCAGTCGCCCAGCGATGGCTCCGATCGCCATGCTGGGGATGAAGAGTCCAGACGGGACCTGAGGAAGAGCAGAGGAACCAAACACACTGGTCACTCTGATCAGACACAACAACAGTGTGTGTGTGTGTGTGTGTGTGTGTGTGTGTGAAGCTAAGCGAACCTTCATGCCAAAGGTGATGACGGTGATCATCATCTTGAAGAGCAGAGCCAGAGCTAACTGCCACAGGGCAGTGTACAGAGCTTCACCTGCTGGACGGTCTCCCAGAGTGTTTCCTACACCAGTGTCTGAGATGTTGGGGAGCTGCAAGTCACACAGAGAGACAGAGTCAGAGACAGAGACAGAGACAGAGACAGCGACAGAGACAGAGTCAGAGACAGAGACAGAGGCAGAGACAGAGTCAGAGACAGAGACAGAGACAGCGACAGAGACAGAGTCAGAGACAGAGTCCGAGACAGAGTCAGAGTCAGAGACAGAGTCAGAGTCAGAGTCAGAGTCAGAGTCAGAGACAGAGTCAGAGACAGAGAGAGTGTGGACAGAGCAGCCAGGAAGAAAACAGTGTCTAAATCGAAAGTTAGACAAGAACACAGACTTGCCAAGTTAAAAGTTAACCATAAACAGCCCTAAGAATGCTAACAGTGTTGTTGTTATGGCATCAGCTAAAATGAGCGCAAGCTAATTCTGAAGTTCTAAAATCGTTTGCAGCAATTTGCCTTTGTATTTTTCTAAACTCTGGCTGCACCTCAAAGATATTTACTTAGTTTCTACAGCTGCTAATGTTTGACTCAAGTGTTTAAAAAAAGCTTTACTCTGAGCACTGGAATAATAAGATAAGGTGTGTGTGTGTGTGTGGATAAGAGGGCAGAGTGTAAAACACTGGGTCCATTCATGAACCCTCAGCACCTTCAGACCCACTGACACAGCCCATAAACACTAAATATCTAATCTCTGTAACAGGATTAGCGGTGACACGGTGGAGCAGCGTACCTGTTTGTAGCCACACAGTTGAGAAGAGTCCAAAAGTGTGCAGTCGTTGAAGAGCTCAGAGATGAGCTCAGATCCACTCATCCTGGTGTAACTGTTGGGGAAGGCCAACAGGGCGGTGAGCCCCGTCACCAACACCACCTCCACCACGGAGTAATGACCTAGACGGGTTGTTTTACCTGCAGCACACACAGCCAGGGTCAGACGCCTCAGGCCAGAGACCAGAGGGTCAGAGAGAAGAACAAATAACAATAAAAACTCACGTATCCTGCACCAGGCGATGTTAGCCCTAATGAACAGCGCCCCCCACAGGCCTCCGAAGATCCCCAACAGAATAAAGGGGGCCAGTTCCACCAGGTGCCATGGAGCATGGAACTCGACGTAGAAGAGTACCAGGCGACTGTTCCCAAAGGGGTTGATGGAGCGAAGAGTGAAGGCAGCGACCAGGGCAGCAAAGAAGGAACGCCATAACGTCTTTAAAGGGAAATAGTAGCTGACCTTAGAGCAGAAGAAGGGTGGAAAAAGAGAGGGGGGCAATAGAAGAGAGAAGAAAAGAGGAGAGAAGAACACAAGAAAAAAAGATGACAAAGACCAGAGGAACACAAATCAAATTAAAATCAGTTGTTCTTCTGCTGCTGCAGCTGACGATGATGATGATGATGATGGTGTCCTCTGACCCTGGTCTGAGGTCTGAGTAAACTCACCTCCTCCAGACTGAAGAGAACTCCTCCTATAGGTGCACCAAAAGCCACAGACACTCCAACAGCTGCTGCTGCTGACAACACCTACACCACAACCACAACCACAACCACAACAACAACGTTTTCATTATCACAGCCATCTCCATCACCAGACCATCATCAGAAGACACTAATCCACCTCTCGTCTCTTGGCCTCATTCTTTCTGTACTTGGTGAAGAGGTGACACAGGATGTTGGCGCAGCAGCAGGCGACGTGCACTAGAGGGCCCTCTTTCCCCAGGCTGAGGCCCGAGGACACGGCCAAGACCAGGGTGATGGTCTTGGTGATGAGGGTCCACTTCCCCAGGTAGCCTCTGATGATAAAGCCACTCAGGATGGTTTTGATCTGAATCAGACAAAGTCAGAGAGGATGTGATCAGGACCAGGACCAGTGTAAACACTGAGGGGTTCATCTGAGAGCAGTCTCTGTGGTCTGTAGTGTTCTGTTCCATAAGCTGGTCACCTACATTTTCATTTGTTTAAGGTTCAACATGTCCTCAAGCTGCTGTTTGACTCACACTGAGGTTTTTACCTGCTCCGTGCCTTAAAGTTCAACTAAAACCAGCCCAGGGATAAACTGTAGCAGTTGTGAAGTGTGCGGTGGCTGTGGGCGGAGTCTGACCTCAGGTATTCCTGAGCCACATGCGTATGGAGCAAAGGCTCGGACCAGAGTCACAGCCAGGAAGGAGAAGAGCAGAGCCCACAGGATGTACATCAGGTAGTTCAAGCTGTAGGCTAACGCCCCCTGCAGGACACACACAGAATTAAGTTAGTGACACACAAACCTTAACAAAGTCATATATAAAGATATAGATGTAGTTAGAATAAGACAAAGAAAAAGAAAGATATTACCAACAATAAATGAAATATAAATAAATGAATCATTAAATTATTAAGTGTCATTATTTATAAATGTGTTATTCATTAATTAAAATACTGATTTTACATTTCATGGTTGGCTGTGTTGCAGTGCCAACTCCCCCATCAAAGTCTGTAAGGGGGGCAAATGCCAATCTAGTCCAATCCATTGGTCAGATGTAGCCTATAGAGAGACGATAGAGGAAGAGAGTGGGAGAATGTTTGGAGTGTCAGAGAGGACCATTAGGACCCCATCAACACTCTCTCTCTCCCCCTTTCTCTCTCTTTCTAACAAACGTAAACAAAGTCTCCAGACAGTGAAATGAGGATATGTGTTCTCTGTTCTAGAGGCAGTGGTGGCTTAGTGGTTCAGGAAGTGGTCCTGGTTCTAGTCCACCAGCTGCCCAGTTCCCACTGAGGTGCTCTGTCATGGCTCCGTCTCCACTCACTGCTCCCTGGTTCTTAAAGCTGCCAGTGTTCACTTTGGTGATGGGTTAAAAACAGAGGTCACATTTGGTTGTGTGCAGTGGTGAGCTGTGTCACAGTGACAAGGAGTTCACTTCCATTCACTTTCACCTCTAATTTAAACCTCTAAGTAAAATTTCAAGTTTGAGTTTCCGTCACCGTTGATGTTCCAGAGAAGAGCTCGGCCCAGCTCTGCCACTGAGGACAGCGGTCTCTCTCCTGGAAGGTGGGCTCGCTGGATGTCCAGCAGCAGTGTTCGTGGTTGAACCAGAAGCCGTTCAGACACACACCCTCCTTCATGTCCGTCAGCCAGTGGGCAGCGATGTCAATGCCTCCGGCCAGAGCACCTGGATGTTTATAACTAATTTAGTTTTTAGAGACTACAACTGCCTTCATTACCTTATTATTATAATGTTATTGTAATGAACAGTGTGGAGTTTACCTGCCATCAGTCCCACCAGCAGCATCAGTAACCATCCAGAAAAGGCATCACTGATTCTGAGCAGCAGAGCCACCGTCGACTCTCGACTCTTATGAGTGATCTGTAACAGGAATCACCAACGACCAATAATCATTACGCAGCAGAATCAGCAGGAGTAGAAGCTGTGACAAGAGGAACAACAGCTCCACACACACACATACACACACATACCTCTCTGTGTCTGTCCCGGTCTTTGCTCTTCTCTCTGACCCAGTCGATGGTGTTAAAGTCCTCGTAGGTTCCGACCCCAGGCAGTGGGTCGTCCAGTGGATCCACCATTTGACTGGGTCCATGACCGTTCATACTCACTCTTCTGCTGCTGAATTCATCAAAGTCACCTGACAACAAGAGACAAAATAAGTGAAAAAAGGCTCAACACTGATCAGTGAAGAAGGTCATACTACGGTTAGTGCTCTGGTCCTACAGTAAGGAAGTCACTGGTTTGAGCCCCTACTCTAATTGCTGGTCTAGTCTCCTCCCAAATATTGGTGATTATGGTAAATTGTTCACCTCCTCCCTCCCTTCTTAGTGATCAGTGACCTGACCAGACAAACTGGTTCATACATGTTATGACTGAAGATCATCTCTGTAGTTAAAGTCACAGTTTAGGTAAACTCTAATGTCTTTTTCAAAATGATATCAATTAAGGTCTATAGTACCAGCAGCAGAAACAAAATATTAAAATAAATCAACAGGATGAGGTGAAACAGTCTGTGAAAGTCACTTCTGATGTTATAACGATTTCCAACAGTTTTCATGACTGTAGTGCTTACAGTAAATAAATACATGTATTTATTTACTGTAAGCACTGCAGACATGGGCACACACACAAGTGTGTGTTTGCCATTAGTTTGACTTTGATCACACAAAATCACATGACTCTTTACTGGACGGACGGTAAAAGGTATTCAATGATTAGACAACACCACAAGGCATCAGCAGAAACTCTCTCTCTCTCTCTCTCACACACACACACACACACACACACACACAGAGCGTAAAAACACAACCATAACCAACAGCTTGTCTCCTCACCACCCTCCACCAGTTCTTCCTCGTCCAGCTCACGACTCCAACATTCCCACATCATCCTCCTAACATTCTCAAACATAAACTGGGAATCTCTTCCCTCCTCTTATCTGCTTCAGGAAACACATTCAACTGACTCCGCCCACTCTATCATCGATCAGATGAGCTGCACTTCGATTGGCTGAGATGCTAGTAAACTGAGCTGATTCACTTGATGTCAGAATGAAGTCACAGGCCTAAAGGTGAGTGACCTTTGGCCAGAGCCAGACTGAGATTGAACAGAAGTTTCTCTTTAAGTTCATTGAATAACAAAAATTAATTCTTTATTTTTCTTTCAGTTAAAATACATTTTAAGATAACTCTTCATTTGAGCCTTGGTTAAACAACACAGTTTTTGCATCATGTGACTTCACCTATACAGCACAAGGTATTCTGAAAAACTTGTTATTGTTGTTTGAAATATTCCTCAGCCCAGACTTATTTCCAAAAAGAAAACAGTCTGACACATCCATCCAAGATAAATCAAGCGCAACTGGACTGGTTTAGTTTTCTAGAAGATGATTCACCTCTCATCCAAGAGGCTTCCTCATTTCTGAAACTTCCTAACTCCAACTGCTGTTGTCACCGTTGTGTCTTTTTATTTCTCTCCATGTTTGATTTTTCTAAAAACATCAGCGTAGACATCAGACATCAACTGAAGAAAACAGCTGCCATGTATTCACATTCTGCTGTTTTGATATGGACATGAGTGATGACATCACCAAAAACAGAGAGGTCACAGGTCACAGGGGCGGTGACGTCACGCAACCAAACCACTGCACAAACAGTTGATACTGCAGCTGACTTTTAAACACAACTTTAAACTTTTGTACAGGCGTGATGTCACAAGAGAAAATGTGAAATTCCAGTCTAAGCAGATTTAAAGTCTGACACAGAGGAGAGACTCATTAAATGTACCATGTTAGCTCAATAGAGCATGGGACCATGTGACAGTAACACAGTATGAACAGCTACACGTTGTCCAATACCTAATACCTAGTCCTCCATTCATTCATTCTCTGATCAACCACAGAGACCTGTGTGTGTTTGTCATACCGCATGACTGCAGCCAATGACAAAAGATGTAGAAACCACAATGACTGTGTTCTTTCAGAAGTGAAACTCAGAGGTTTCAACACTCACTGAGGCTGTTTCTTCATCAGGTCATTACATAATGAATACATAACAGGGACACTTCCTCTATGCCAACTCTTAACTAGTAATGTTAACAACATTAATCTAAGACAATCTGGTGTTGGCCACTACTCTGTCAATCACTCATCAGCACACAGTGACCTGAGGTCAGTGGTTGTTGGATACAAAACCACATACCTGAGCAGAGAGGAGGAACATCATCAGAGGAGGAGAAGTCCAGCGTGGCCCCCGCAATGTCAACCATCTCATCATCATCTTCATCATTTGAATGAAGGCCGTCAAAGCTGTTGCTGAGGTATCCTGAGGTTTCCATGTCCTCAGGTGATTAAAACTGGTTGATCTGCTGTTTGATCTGTAAAGATGACAAATGTTTTTTTAAAGTTCCACACCATCATAAAACATGCTCAGATATCACCATGTGATTTTTTTTTTGTTTGGGGGGGGGGGGGGTGTCAACATCTCTGTAGAACACATACACACTTCTGATGTGGTCTGAGGAAACCACATCTCCATCTTCAGTCTGTGTCCTCTCAGACCTAAGTCTGGTTTGGGAGAAGTCTCTGGAGCAGACATGGACTTTAGCTTAATCTGAACATCAGTCTGAGAACTCTGGTCTTTGTTCATACCACAGGTGCAGACTGGACCAGGTTCTTCCCTGGTGTCTCTGCAAGTTTCTCAGACTCTTCAGACTTATGCATGTCCATGTGGACTGAACTAATAAACTTCTTTCTGCACATCTCAAAAACTGTTTTCATTCATCAAATATTATTTTTGATTATACAATACAATTAAGCTTGAGTTTAAATTTCGGTCTCTGCTGTTGTCGTGAAGCTACTATGTATTTTGTTTATATTTTCCATACAGTAAAGTTTAAGTCATCTGCTGTCATTAATCTGCAGCTAACAGGCTAACGCCAGGTAGTTGCTGAGCACTAAGGAGTGAGAAAACTTTATCTTTAACTAATCTCTGGCTTTCACGTGAACATGCGGAGTAGTTTTTAATGTTGACTCGTATAAAATAACATTAAACATACAATGCATTTACCAGTGAAGCAGTTAAACGACGATCATCAGCAGCGTCAGAGTCTTGTGACCGGATTATCGTCTTCAATAAACACTATCCGTAAACAGCACGGAGCAGGAAACACGGAAAAACTGCTGCGTCATAATATGAAGACCCATTAAAGGCCGCGTTATGTGTCAAGGACTTAAAAAGACGAGTCTAAAGTATCACGTGACGGAAGAAAAACTTCTTAAATGAGTGTAGGTGGACTCTGGACTATTGGTGCTTTGTCACGTCGCCTGTAAGCGTCATGCTAACGCCAAGTAGCCGGGCTGACTACTTCCGGTAAAGCAACGTAAAGAATATTCACCGCAAAACTTTTAGTCAACGTATTTACACAAAATACAACATTTTTAAAACAATAATTTTAATTAAATGTGTTCAAAGGAAAGTTTTATTTTGAACAGAGAATTAAATTCAACTTCCTGTTTAAGATCCCAGCGCTTTTCGATTTGTTAAGTAAATTTATATCAGTCAGTATATGTAAACTGTATCTTAAACTTTTTTTATTGTTTAATGTAAATTGTAAAAATAAAAATATCAAACCTTATATTATCTAAATAATAATCGCCAGAGCTTTGGTGACAAAGGACGCCCTCTTGTGTTGTACTTTGCGAATGACCAGAGGAAATTATGACGAATTTGACTTACTTATCTCCTCTTCCTTTGTCCCTTTCTCCCCATTTCTCTCCTTTTGTTCCCTTTACCCTGTATTTGTCTTCTCACCTTTAAAGGTTAAAGCAGGAGGATAGTAAAGTGAATTGTTTATTTAATTTACAAAAAAGAAAAAAAATTCTGTCAATGCTTTAAAAACTTAGGTGTTGTCCATAATAAACTGAAGTAACCAATGTCTTCAGAACTTCAAAAAGCCTCCTTGTTCATATGTCAGTTTAATATCTTAAATCACAACAGTAGATAAATTAATATCTTCAGCCTCAGTAAAATGTCAGTTTCAGGTGTAGGGCTTTAATCTCAGGAGATTTTAGCAGCAGTATCGCAAACATCAGAAGAAACACAATCAGCAGAAGAGGGGAAAAAATTACTGCTTCAGTTTCTTCTTCTTCTCTGATTCCAGTGATAACAGCTTTGGGAGATAATGTTTCTCTTTCTTGAGCTTCTGTAGTATTGAAGCAGAAAAAAACAAAGGTTTGAGTGTACAGTGTTTTGCTGATCCACAGTTTGAGTCTCTTGATGAAAACATGTTCATTTTCATGGTCAGAAATTGGTATTTCCCAAAATTTCAAAAGAAACAAGGACATTTTTAAGCATTTAAAGATTACGGCTTTTCACCAATGAAATAAAAATGCTGGATCATTTGAGACACAAAAATGAAGAAACATTTCTCAAGGATTTTTCTTCTTCTCCTTAAGTAAATAAACAGTAAAGACTTTATTTTTTTTTTACTTTTTCAAACAAAGTCATTCATAAAAATAAAGATAGGAAAATAGGAGCAGTTTTGTACAGAGAGTATAAACAGTATAAACAGACACAGCTGAAGTCTCAAACTCCACCTGGTGAAAGACGTTTGGACAGATCTCTCGCTCTCACACACTCTCAAACACTCACACACACAAACACACAAATAAAACTTCAAATGTAAAATGTCATCTTCATCCTTACAGGGAAAAAAAGCACCAAGCATATTCAGTCAGGTTCTCTTCAGACAGTGAATAAAAACAGTCGTGGTCAAGTCATCGATTCAGAGTCAAAAACTTCTTTGGCACAAACTCTCTTTTACTTTTGGAGAGTACATTTTTTACAGTACAATTGTGAAAACAAAGACAGTTAACTTCACATGTTTTCCTTCAGTCTAATTTTACTTGGAATAAAAAACTCATCAGTTCCACTGATGGGTCACATGAGTTCCCTCTTTCGGCCAAAATACAGCAATGAATTATGGGTCTTTAGTGATCCACAGGTGGTGGAGTCTCAGTCCTGGTTCCTGTCCTGATCCTAGTCCGAAGTCCTGATTCCAGTTTTTATCATTGTTCAGGTCCTGATCCCAGGTACAAACTACCACTCTTGGGGTCAGGGATGGTAGAGTCTCATTGGTTCTCATTCTTTGTGTTTGCTAAAGTATAGAGTGTTTTTTTTAGAAAATCTTCAGTACTGACCATACACCAGTGACATCCCCAGTCCTGACCCCAGTCCTAGTCCCAGACTCTCTCTCAGGGCCCTCAGTTGCTCCTCTCCCAGTCGGATCTTGTCGTCCAGCTGTCGTTGCTCCACCAGCAGAGCAGCCTTCATCTTTACAAAGTGGCTGCAAAACACAGATTATTTGGGATTCAGTTGAATTGTTATTCTGTTAAACAGAAGTAATAATCTGAGATTAGAGGAGAGACATACATATAATCCCGGTGCTGCTCTGGACTGAGACTCTGGGCCAGGACTCTGCTGACGGCCTGTTCTCTGCTGTCCACATGATCCTTCAGCTCCTGAGCCTCAGACAGTTGATGCATGAGCTGACGCTTCTTCTCCAGCAGGGAGAGCTGCCACACACACACACACACACACACACAGGAATTAACATTGCAATTTCGACTCAGGACATTTTCTCTCCGCCTTCCCCATGTCCTCACCCTGTGGTGCTCCTGCTCCTCCTGCTCCAAGCTCTCAAGGGCGGTGTCCACTCTCAGCAGTCGTCCAGATAGAGACAGCAGCAGACTCACCACTTTGTCCAGGTCTCCCATGAACATTCGGAACTTGTCCACCTCCTGAGGTCTGCACACAGACACCACCATTTGCTCCACCTGAGGAAATGAACACACAGAGATGGAAACAGAGACACACGGAGGTGGAGACAGACAGACATCAGATCTGATCTCAGTGATAACCCAGCATGAAGAAAGTTCTCCTGTGGGTCTAGATCCTGGTCCAGCAGCTGACCTGGTCTCCCAGCAGAGCGTTGGCTCTGATGTCCTCCTGAAGACCTCTCTGAGCTTCTCTCAGGACACCCAGCTTCTTCCTCAGACTCTCCATCAGCTGCTTCTGCACCACAGACACAGGGACAAGCATGTAGACCATGTGTCCAAAAGCATCCCTCAACATCTTCAGCCCTTATTTTTTTCTTCTTCTTTTACCTTGTAGTTCAGCTCATCATCGTTGTCCTCATTTTCTTGCCGGACTTCGTTCCTCTCCCTGTCCTCAGCGTAGTCCTTCAGCTGACTCAGCAGCTGGGCTTTAGCTGCTGACGTACTGTAGTAGGAGGAGCAGCTGGAACTCGCTCTGGACCGACTGAGGAGGACAAGGAGTTCAAACCATCAGACACCATGAAACATCTCTACGTCTCTGCTTTTTGCTGCTTCCACAGATGTGTTTTCTGTTCTATTTCCTGTTATCTCTTTGACCATGAAACATGAGACCATAATCAATCAATGACATCACTCTCCACCAATCATATTTCAGCTCTCCGGAGCTCTTCCCCCTTTGAATCGGTACCTTTCGAGACTGTCAGTGCTGTTGTCCATGGTCTGAACGGCTCCTCTCCACATCTCTGCTCCTGACTCTCCTTCACTGTTTTGGGAGAAGATCTGCTCTGAACTCTGCTGCTCTCTGCTGACCTCTTCAGTCTGCAGCTGCCCGTTCA
>NC_024307.1:23565819-23567724 GCF_000523025.1 Cynoglossus semilaevis | reverse complement strand
TCTGCGGCTGCCCGTTCACTGACCCGCTCTCTGCCTGAGCCCTGCTCTGAGGTGAGGATTCACGGTCCGGGACCGTGTCCATGTCGGTCTCCAGGACGGTCACGGGCAGAGCTAAACACGGCAGCTCACTGGTGATTGGCTCGGCCTGCACAGGAAGCTCCTCCTCCTGGAAGTCATCAATGTCTGTCTCCAGAGGAACGTCCAGGTCAGTCTCCACGCTGTGTGCTGGGCTGGGACTCATTGTGGTCTCTGATTCAGTTCCTGCTTCCAGGCTATGGTTTTGGATCTGTTTCTGTTGCTGCTCATTGTCCATGGAGAAGTAGGACTCAGGAGAAGTTGCACCTCTGACCCCTTCAGGTGCAGGAAGGCCTATTTCCCGGTGAACTCTTGGAGCTGAGGATGGATCTGAGCTGGGGTCGATGTAGACTCCCGGAAAACTGCTAATGCAAAAATAATCTTACGTTAGAACCAACAAAAATGCTGACCTAATAAAATACATCCACTCTGAGTCAGTCAAGTCAGTGATTTTAGACACAGAAACACAGGAACTGCTGGTCCACTGCTGCCACCTGTGGTCAGTTTGTGGTCATTTCAAACAGTGAAGTCACAAAAGAACACATTTGAACTTAGTGATAGAGACAACAGTGGATCAACAACTGACTGTCTGTGCTATAAAATCACTGATGTTCTCTGTGGACAGTTTGGGTCTCACTTCTCGTCTCACCTGGAGTCTGACTGAAGCCCCGCCTCCACCACTCCATGCCCCTGCCTGTACAAACTCCTCTGATGCTCCTCGCCTTCTCTATGAGGAGGAGCCACTGGCCTGAAGGAGCGTCTGGAAAACATGGGACTGAGAGGAGCCAAAGTGACTGCTCGACTCGGATTAGATGCTGGGTTCTCCTGTGGATGTGATTGGCTGTAGGAGCAGTGAGGGCAGCTCTGTGTCACGTCCTTCCTTTCAGGAGGAAGACTAAAGGACCGCTGCCTGCTGGGCTCCAGAAGTGGAGGCACGTATGTGGAGGAGGAACCGGTGAGGAGAGCGTGATGTGAAGCTCTCCTGCGGTGAAACTCTTCCCACTTTGGAGGTGGTGGTCTTGGAGGTGGAGCTTTCTTCCCGCTAGGTTTGGCGGAGCCTGCCATCTCGTCCACCTCACTCAGGGTCTGATTGGTCTTCAGAGAGACGGAGAGCCCGCCCCACAGGTCGTTTTCAGACATGGCCCGTCCTCTCAGACCCAGAGGAGTAAATGAAGATCGGCCACGTTCTCCTTGTTCCGTGCCTACGCCTGTAGAGTAACATGAACGCTGCTGGACATAGTGGTGGTCATCAGGAGGTCTGGAACCACGTCTCCAGCTCATGTAGTCTCTGAGAGAATAGGACGAAAAAAGAGGGGTCAAAAAACCAAGAGCAGAGCAGACATTCCTCTGATCTAATAAACGTGTCCCCTGAGTCAATCTCAGCCCCCACAGATTTGCTGGACACTTGTGGACACTTTTCAGTTCTATGCCAACCACTCTGCTCTAACCATGACTCAGCAGGATTTCCTCAGAACATCTGGGCCAGAACCGCAAGTCTCCCATGACAATGAAAAGGAAATACGGAGCTAATAAGGGTGTGTTTGCGTAACAGGAAGTGTCTCACCTCTCCGTCAGACTGTATTTCCTGTTGATTTTGCTGGTTTCCTGTTTTCTGCTGCTGGCAGATGTCTGTGGGACACATAAAAGAAGAGATGAGGACGAATTATCTTCATCTATTCTTACATCCATGTATCTATACAATCCATATGTAAAGGCTCCATTTAACTGTACTATACACACTATACATACATACATATATATGTGTATATATATATATACATATATATATATATATATATATATATATATATATATATATATATATATATA
>NC_024307.1:23561160-23565796 GCF_000523025.1 Cynoglossus semilaevis | reverse complement strand
TATACATATATATATATATATACATACATATATATATATATACATACATATATACATATACATATATATATATATATACATATACATATACACACACTATACTTATATGTATACTTTTTACCTGTGTGGGATCGAGGCACCTGGGTGTGTATCCCTGGTTTTCCAGGATCTTGGAAGAACTGGAAAAGGGATAGAAAGCTGATGGTGGGACTTGACCCAAGCTCTGGACGTGAGGGAACACCTGGAAGTTGTGAAGATGCTGAAAACCTTGGTGGCTTTCTGGATTGTAAAGAAACTCCTGATGTGATCTGAGCCGAGCTCCAGCTTCATCTCGTTGAAGCTCCTTCTCTTGCTCTCTTCTCAGTCGTTCCATTTCTCTCATTTCTCTAATCTTCTCCATCTCCAGCTCTATCTCTCGTTCTCTTTGGAGACGTTCCATCTCTCTGATCCTCTCCAACTCCCTCAGCTCATTCTCCCGTTTGATCTGCAGTCGTTCCTTCTCTCTGATCTGTTCCATCTCCAGTTCCCTCTCTCGTTCCCGTTCCCACTGCCTCAGCCTTTCTTCTCGTTCCCTTTCCCTAATCCTCTCTTGTTCCATCTCTATCTTCTTGTCCTGTAGTTCCCATTCCTGTTCCCTGGAGTCATGTTGTCTCCTGCTGGTGGACGGAAAGGGTCTCCTGGTCTCCAGGGTGTTTGGATGTACGAGGTTTTCCTGGAAGGACAGTCTTCTTTGTGTTGGTTGAACACAAAGCTCAGACTGTTCAGGACGGTGTCCTGGCTTCTTCTGTGGATGGCCAGACAGACCTGGAACACTTGGTCCACAGGTGATTCTGCTCGTCTCTTCAAAGAACCTCATTCTGTCAGCAAAAGGGAGGATGTCATACTCTTCCACAGGGGGACAGGAAGAGGAGCGACTGGAGGAGGGTCTAGTGAGTCCTGAAGTCTTATCACCCAACATTCTGCCTCGTCGATCTGCTTCTTGTTCAGGTTGAAGTTTATGCTCTGGAGTCCAACGCCAGCGTCGAGCTTTTCCAGCAGGAGCAGGTTCTTCCACCACTCGGACTCCCAGTCCAGGACCGGGAACTCCAGTATCCAGCATCAGAACATTCCTGGACGTGGAGAACATTGAATGTGTTTGGAATGATCCAGATAAACGGTTTGGATTTTCCAGAGTCGATGTTAGCCTGACATCCTGAATTTCCACAGGTGGAGCAGGAACCCCGGTTCTGTTCTGGTTCTTGGCTACATCTGACTTTGTGTGATGTTCGCTGAGGTCTGGGCCCTCTTCTTCCTGGACGGTTTCTCCGCTGCAGAGTAACTCTCCAGGTCCACGGCTCCGCTGGAGCTGGGACTTTTTCTTTTGTATCTCGTTACGAAGGTTGGTGGCAAATCTGTCGCTGCGGCGGCGGTTCCTGCGATTATGTCTTGAAGTGTTTGAATTCCTCAAGGCTGTTTCTCCTTCACTGCCTTCCTCTGTTCGTCCTCCCCTGTCTGCAGCTCTCTGTTCCTCCAGTAACGTGTCCACACTGGCAGCAGAACCAAGCGGCTGGAAATCCTCCTGCAACATCTGCTTGAAGATCTTGTGTTCCTGGGTCGATGGTCCGTCATGATCATCTGGAACACTGTTAGAGCGGCCCCAGTGGTTATAGTTCTGGACTGAGCCACCGTTTACAGATGATCCTTTGGCTCCATCACTTAAAACCCCATGATCTCCAAAGAGCATGAATCCTGGAGTTTCATCATGTTTGTTCATAGCAGCGTTGACGTGGTGATGTGGACCTTCCTGATCTTCTCCTGCAGTATGGTGGGAAGAACTTGAACTTAACTGGCTGTTTGAATTCTGAAGATCAGCAGGCTTTGGTGCCTCCAGAGAAGAACCGTTGCTTTCCAAATGCAGGAACTGAAGCTGCATGATCAGGAGTTTCTCAGGAGCACTGTGGCGCTGCGGAGACGCAGAGGAATGTTTGGTCCGAACTGGAACTTTCACAAAAGGTACAGCAGAGGACGATTCCGGAACAGAACCAGCATCACATTTGACTTGTCTCATCTCTGCAGTCTGGTTTGGGAAAAAATGTCCATCTCCTTCTTCCTTTACAGTTTGGTTTTTGTCCTCATGCTCTGAGAAGCCATTCTGAGTTTCAGACTCAACAGTCAGAGTAGACAGGTTTCCATCAGAGTGAGAAGAAACATCAGAAGCTTCACTGGCAGCAGAGGCACAACTTTGGCCATCTGGAATGAGGCGACCTCGAGTCGCTCTGAAACTGTCCTTCCTGGTTGGAGGTTGAGGAGGATTTGTTCTGCCATCCTGTGATCCTCCCTCTTCTCCGTTTCTACCCATTTTAATATTCTCTCCTCTCCTCTCAACCTCGTAACAGCAGGATGAAGGTCGCTCTCTGACCTCCACAGGCCTTGGTCTGGGTCTGGTCAGGGATCTGGACTTCAGTTGCACCTCCTCTGGAGCAGCAGAATGGCTCTGGTTGGAGGTTTCTCCAGCAGGTCCCAGTGTGTGGAGGAGGTTCTCCATGGAGCAGGTTTCCTCAGGCCGGAGTGGAACTGTGGCGTAGTCAGAAGTGTTGGAGCTGGCGGAGAAGGAGCTGTAGGCGGAGTCTCTCTTGCTGTTGATAGTGGCTGCGTCAATAGGTGAATTCCTGGAGTCAGAATACGGCTGCGTGCTGGGAGTTGGCGTGTCCAAACTCTCCATGGAGCCCAGAGAACTACTTCGGTCGGTGGAGGAATATGGTCTGGTCAGCTGACTCCACTGGATGGACAGGTCACTGCTGAGAGAACAGAGGAGTCAGGGTTTGGAAAACACGTTTGAGATAAATGAAAAATTAGCATTAACGTCAGGATAAAAGTTAAAGTTTGGTTTTAATCAAATGAAAGGCTCATCTTAATGTCAGAAAAGTTTAAATAACCCAATGTTTTACAAATGTAAACTAAGATTGTACTAAAGATAATCCAGATGAGCAGACAAATCAAACTCGTTCTTCTCCAACTCGGCACCAAGCATTCTTTCTGCTCCTCACCTCTGTGTTCTGTCTCCTTCTGTTTTTAACTCAGTAAGATCATCTTAATAAGATCATCAAATATCCCAAGAACAGCATTCAAAACTGGGGAATTTCCCATAAAACCCAACTTCAAGGAAAACCACAGCAGAGAAAACAAAGAGCGGATTATTTTCTAACTGGAGGAAAAGTGAGGAGAACATTTCTGACACGTCCTGGTGCAGGAAGTTCTCCTGCTCCAGAGTCCAGATCATAAAGCTGCAGACGCCTTGACATTTTCTCTCTGCTTCTTTCTGTTTTCTGAATGAAAGAAGTTCATATTCCTGTTTTTTCGATCTGCTCACAAAAGAGTAGAAGCTAAAGAAGACAGCAGCAGAGAAGAGCAGCGGTACGTTGTGTTTGAGAAGAGTTCAGATCTTTGTGTCACATCTGCGGAAGGATGTGAGTCAGACTAAATCCCACATTTACATGATCACCATGAAAACAAGCCGGTCTGGATCTCCGACCCTCTGTGTGTAGGACGACTGAGAACCCTCACACAGTCTGTCTTCAGACTCTGTTCACTGTTCTACAGTCACATGGCTTTGTCTGGAAATGCTCCTCCTCATCCGACCGCCTCTCCTCCGATTGGATAGACGGACAGGTTTCACCATCAACTGGACAAAAACTGCTATTCCTATAAATCTGTCATCGTCACTGACCAGGAAATAATAAAATGATATTCCCCTCTCATCCCAGCACTGAGTTAATCTGTGTGTTTATGTTCTCCATTCAATCATGAAACACACACACATCAGCGTGGGATTGTAATCAGTGACTTTTCTTCTCTTTAACGGAACAGTTATAATCCCCGTGGGATTATCATCGGTGACTCATGTGAGACGACTTTGCTTGTATGAAATCACTCACTGATTCTAGCTCTGTACAACAGCAGCAGGGACCTTCTCACAATGAGGACACGCTGAGGTCACTTCCTCTCTGTGTGGGTTTTTTTAATAATGGAAATGACATCATCAGACTCAGTCAGTCCCAAATGAACCTTTAAATGATGGTTATATTTAGACATTTTTGAAAAACGTATTCCTAATTTTGACGATTTTAATTGTTAAATATCATCACAATTCAAGATGTTTTCAGGTCAAACTCACTTCCTGTCATCATGGGACATCATGAAAGTCACACACGTCCTACTACTGCCCCTGGTTTTTGGTACCAGTCCCTGTAATGGAGCCAGTAACAACGTTCTCGTAAAGCAAGTTTGAAGGTCTGACTGACCATGGTGGTCCTGTGATCTCACCTGTGGTCATTACTGGTCCAGTTGAAGGATCCAGGGTGAAGCTGCATGGCAGAGGGAGGAGCCAGATCAGGAGGAGGTGGAGGGAGAGGCGCCGAGTTAGTGGAGGGGGCCTGGAGAGAAGGAGGAGGTGATGGAGGAAGAGGAGGAGGGGAGGGAGGAGGAGGCAGATCTGAAAGTTTTGCCAGGTGCCAGGAGTGAGGCCGGAACAGAGGAACGTTCCTCCTGTGGAAAAACGAAACAAAATGAGAAGATCAGCTGATGTGTTTGATGAACTCTTCATCAGGTCGTGCACATCAACCTTTCTGGTTCTACAGAAAACAATTTTAGTTTAACA
>NC_024307.1:23558004-23561129 GCF_000523025.1 Cynoglossus semilaevis | reverse complement strand
GTGAAGGAATTGCAGGAAGAGAAGAAGGTGAAGGTGAAGATGAAGGGGGACAACACACACACACAACAATGTTCTCATACCAGGACGTGGGAACAATAATTTCTGATAAAACAATTCCACTTTGGAAGCTAAAAGCAGAAAGAGGCAGTGTTTACTTTGGAAGTGTTTCACCAACTCAGAAACGTTCCCTGATTTTCTTTTTCCTCAGATCTCAGATTAAACTGAAAGTACAAGTTAGAACCAAGATGGCGGCCCATTCAGATGCAGCAGCTTGGTTTTCTACTAAAAAAAACAAACAAAAAAAACATTCCAAACAGGTGCTGGATTTCTTATTAGTGCTAACTTTTCTGAAAACTTCAGCACGGGAGGACGGATTAAACACAGGACCAGAGCAGAAACTGGACCAGCTACAGACCAGGACCCAAGACCAGGGTAGAAACTAGATGAGCTAAACACCTAGACCTAGAACAAGAGCAAGAACTGGACCATGGACCGGAGTCTGATTTAAAAGTGTGTCAGTGTCAGTGACCGTGTCAGTGAGCAAAGACCTACCAAACGGTGGATTCCAGATCAGTTCAGCATCTTTCCCGGAGATTCCCAAAGTTCCATATTCCTCTGAATACAAACATCTGTGAAGTTGTCACAGAACATGACGATGAAGAAGGAACACCATTGGTCCCAATGTTCCTACAATCAGGTGGAAACAGTCTGTGGACAGTGGTGGACAGTAGCAGCTGTGGAACCAATGTGCACGTGAAGAAAAGGCTTCTGGAAAACTCCTCTCCCTTTTCTCTTCTCCTCCTCCTCCCTCGCTCCGCTCACTGAAGACAAAACACTGTTCTCTCTCTCTTATTCTTTCCCTGCTTTGCTCGCCCCTTCCCCTCCCTGACAGGAAGCGTGAGTCGCTCAGAGAGGAAGTCTTGTTCCGCGGAGATAAAGTTCTGGAACGGTGCTAAAATAATACCCAGAATTCCACACTGCTATTGTTATAGTGGACATAAATGCAGCAACACTTCCTCGTGTGTGTGTTTTAGAGAGGGAAGAAAGGATAAAGCAAAGTGTTGAAATGACTCATGAATATTTCGTTTTAGGTGGAGATAAAAAGATTTCTGTTTCTTCAGCAAAGTTATTATTTTAAATAAAGATAAGATAATAAAGATAAAAATAGGACTACAATGAAATAAAATGTGGAAAAAAATATCTCTGCTTATTTGAGATTTTCTAGGATTAAACATATGTTTGAGTTCAGTGGCCCTTTGGCCCAGAGGCCATGTCTCTGTCATTGGTGTAGAACCCCAGAGTTCACCTCCTGGGTGAGTTAGAATCCCAGTTAGGGCGGTTGGTACCTTCCAGTGGACTGACCACCTGCAGGGGGGGTGGTACGGTACAGTGGGATCTGGGTGGTGGTCATGGAGACTGCTGCCCCCGTGACC
The DNA here is from genome assembly GCF_000523025.1 of Cynoglossus semilaevis. Classification (NCBI taxonomy): domain Eukaryota; kingdom Metazoa; phylum Chordata; class Actinopteri; order Pleuronectiformes; family Cynoglossidae; genus Cynoglossus; species Cynoglossus semilaevis. The sequence continues at coordinate 23,559,696 of NC_024307.1, read as the reverse complement.
CGGTAACGGATAAGCAGGTGAAAATGGATGTTTGAGTTTAAAGGAAGTGCTGGGTTTCCAGAAAAGTTAAGTTAACACTGGTATTTTTGTGCTTCCTGGCTAACTTTGGCTAACGGTTAGCTATTGCCTGTATGTAGCATTCACTGTAGTTTTCACAAATATTTCACTATTCCTCTCCGTACTTCATCTCTTCTGATATATTTCCGGCACTGTTTCGACCATCTGAAAATACTTTGAAATTGTATTTTTTCACCAAACATCAACATTCAAGAATTCCATCATGTCTATGCAAGCCTGGTTTCACAGACTTTTGGGAGAACTTTTGAACAGTTCTGAACACAGTTTAAACTTTTAGGTTGTCCCTTTAAATAAACCAATTTTTATAACAGCAGTCAGATCATTTTTATAGAATTTACAACAATTTGGAGAAACAATTTTAAACAAAGGTAAAACACATGTTTTACCATGAAGACACTGAGCAGAAATCACCACTGGTCATGTGACTGAGTAAGAGAGCAGTGTCAAAGGTCACTGGGGTGAAGGCGTACGTTCTAACATGTTCTTCTACACAGGGAACAGTATTAGTCTGGACTTGGTCTTGAAGATCAGCAGAATGTGTCTGTGTGTGTGTGTGTGTGTGTGGGGACGGGGGAGAGGGAGGGTTCCATCCAGACCAGTGTTTTGACCAGTCCAGACAAGAAGCCTTTACATCAAACATGGAGCAGAGAGTCATCCATTAGTCCTACTTACATTTAACTTCAAAGCATTTCCTGCTCTACGTGTGTGTGTGTGTGTGTGTGTGTGTGTGTGTGTACATGGGATGTATAAGCATGTGAGCAGATTCCTTACATTCCCTGTCTTCCTTCTCTCTCACCTCCTCCCTGACTCTTTGTCTCTAACTGGAATTAGGACTCATTAGTGGATTTATGGTCTGCCTGTGTTTCCTGTTTTCATGCTCTAGTACAAAATAGTACCAGAACATTTTACCATAAAGAACCATTTTTAAGTAACAAAACTGGATTTTGGCTCCAGGTCTGTGGAACCAAACAGTCCCAACAGTGCTTGGACTTCCTGGAGGCTCCTTTAGTCCAACGTCTCCCAGAGACAACAGTTCTACAAAAACAGTTCTACAAACTCCAACCTCACAGTTGTGTCTATTGTGTTCCTGGTGCCTCCACTGGATGGATAAAGTTCCTGGTACAGGGACCAGGACGGCAAATGGACAAATCAATGGTGAGGAGACAAAGAGTGTGTAAATAATTATGGTCAACTGTGTGACCTTTTTTCCTTTGAAAGGAAATCTGGCTTAGGAAAGTGTTCACCACTGGCACATTAGCGGTGCACACACACACACACACACACACACACACACACACACACATGCAGGTGCACATTCTCAGGCTCATTCCAGAGGTGGACGGCAGCAGGAAGGGTGAAGTCCACTTCAGACTTCTGTTTGTTAACATTAACCTTTGTGTGTGTGTGTGTGTCTGGGGGGCGGGTCTAGAGGTGCAGGGGTCAGTTTATCGACTCTGTTCAAACTCTGGTGCTAACACACACACACACACACACAGAGATAGATTGATAGTGTTAGAAATGAAACATCACTACATGTATTCAAAAGGTTCAAAGGTGTCAGACCATCAATGATTCACAGTCAGAGACACACACTGACCCAGTGTGTGTGTGTGT
>NC_024307.1:23540504-23553004 GCF_000523025.1 Cynoglossus semilaevis | reverse complement strand
CGTTCAGAACAGCCATCCTAAAACAGAAAACAGTGTTGTGTGTGAGTGTGTGTGAGTGTGTGTGATCTTGGAGCCTCCCTGACAGTTAAACTACTTCTGTATGTTCAGTGAGCAGCGAAGACACGGGAGTGAGGAGAAGAAAAGTTTCCACCAGTCCAACAGTGAAGATGGAATAAACAAAGAGAGACTTGTTTTCATCCCAGACCTCAAACTGGAGTCAAACTGCCAGGGTCAGCACGGAGGAGAGGAGAACGCCACCCGCTGGAATGTGTGTTTGTGTGTGTGTGAATGTGTGTGTTTTGATGCATGGCTGTGCTACAGTAAATACAAAAACACAAATGCTGAGAAAGTCACAAACACAAAGAAACAGTGTGAGTGTTATTCCACATAATGAGTGGGAAACCTTCTTCAAAGGTTGAAGTGTAGATGGCGCTAAGAGCAGCGTGACTGCTGCAGAGAAACCAAACACAGGAACACTCTGGGAACTTCAGCCGTACATACAGTAGAGCAGGTCAGAGCTCAGAGCAGGTCGGAGGTCCTAGCTGGCCACTCTGGACAAGTCGTAAAAATGCTGCTGAATGCTAACCATTAGCTAATACTAGCTAAAGTAAGATCAACCTTACAGCAAAATTGCTGATACTTCCCAGGAATTATACAAGCTAAAAATAATGTTACAAGCTAACAAAACAGAAACCAACTAATGCACAGAAATGTCGCTAAAATACTGCCCAAACAACTGTCACACCAAAGGAAGGCTAAAGGGTAGCCAAAAAGATAGCTACCTGTGAACCACACAGAAAAGAGAGGCAACATTTGCTAAATATTAGCTGTAATGAGAGGTATCTGGTTTTAGGAACATTCTTACAATGTTTTAACATTTAGATTTTTGATCAGCTTTACATCATTGTAATCACTTTTGTGTTGTTCATTAAAACTGTAAGAATGACTATTGTTGTAGTAGAAAACATCTGTTAAGGAAATTGCGTGTGTGTTTGAATCCCAGAGAGTAAGAACCAGGAAGGTGGTTGTACCATGCAGAATGTCGAACAAAAACAACAGTGGCTGCCTTTGGCCAGGACTTTGGTACATCAACACACACCCATGAATGCATAAACCCACACCAACATTCTTAAAACACAAACAACGTTCTTATCGGTACAGTTGCCATTGTATCATACCGCGCGTGTGTGTGTGTGTGTGTGTGTGAGCTAAAGGCTCCAGTGATCAGAGATATACACATTCCGGCCCCACCCAAACACACAGTGGCTGCTACTGACTGTACACTGACCACAGATGAAGATGATGTGACACTCGTTCTTTCAGCGTACTCACTAACATAAAACACATGGCTAACTGTGAACAACGCTACATACTGATGCCACACAGACAGCAGAGACAACAGCATCTTCATTTGATTCAAATATTACATCGGTCTCCCACAGAGCAGTGATGTACATCTGTAAACACACACACTCCCCCACCTCTCTCTCTCTCTCTCTCACTGAGCTGTTTACTCAGCCTGGGGATTTGGTTGCAAACACTGGTCCACATGTCAAAACATTCTGTTGTGAAAAAGACCTGACCTCCACTCTGCTCACAAACATCTGAAAAATCAGCAGCTCCTCAGCTTGGTTCTTTGACACATGCTGACATGATGACCCACAGGCCCCAATGGTGAACCTTTACCCTCAGACCTGCCCCACGGTGGGGAACACACAACTGTACACTTCCAGCAGATTATAAAGATGACTGAGGGGAGAACTTCTGCATCATTCTGTTTATTTCCTGAACACAAATTCACAAACCACATTATCCACCAATATCCAGAGTTTTTGAGGATTTGTGCTACACACACACACACACACACACACACCAATGATTTGTTATGCTCCTGCAGGAATGTTGACCAAATGGCTTACATCCCTCTGCAGTCTGAGAGCGGGAGACACACACACCTCCCCCATCAATGCACACACAGTCACTCACACACACTGTTTTATACTTAGAGAAATTGTAAATTGTTATGTAAACCAGACCTTACCATGTGTGTCTAAAGATTTATTTTCTTACCTCCTCTGTCTACAGAGGGCAGGAGGCTGCAGGTCAGAAAAAGCTGCAGGCATGGCTGATCTGAGCTGATCTGATCTGTGGGAGATCCTGAATTCCTCAAGATCTCCCACAGATCTCCCTCTGCCTGAAGGTTTTGAAGACAGTAGATTCCTGTCTGAATCAGCTGATCACATGATCCAGCCAAGGATTCACTCTGACCAGCATCTGTGTAGAATCACAACAGTCTGAAGAACATTGACACAGTAGCTATCACCACGGTCTCTGACCTAGAAAACACCTCAGAACAGAACAGTAATACAACTCTGACAGTCAGAAGACATCTTTCCAAATTAAATCACTTTCTCCGTTGTCAAACATATCCCATAATGCTCCACTTTCAGATCCTATATCTTCTGTTTCCGATGCTGACCTTCCCACAGCTTCGCTCCGCTCCACCAGAGCTCAGTTGTTGCAGAGATATCAGTCGTGTTTACTGGAACTTTTCTGGATCACACCAGAGTAGACCCCCTTATTGACGACCTTTGACCTCATGGTCTGCAGCCCACTAACAAAGATTTAACTATCAGATCCCTTAAACAAAGGCAGACCGTGACAGGATGTCCAGAGGAGTTCTAAAGATTCTCACACCAAGACCTCAGTCAAACACTGTGACAGGTACTCTCTCTCTCTCTCTCACACACACACACACACACACACATACACACACACACACACAAATCTCATACTTAACTCTATGGTTGTCACAAAAACCAATAGTTTGGTACCAAGTCCATGCCCACACACAAAAAATATGTTGCAGCCTGTTTTTTCCAGGACTGTAACTGTGGAGTATTCAACTTTTCCCTCAGTGGGCCGTGTTCTTGGCCGTACTGTGGGGGACAGCGTACGTGTGGGAGCACTGAGCAGTCAGCACCACCACCAAAGAAGAACAGCTGTGGTCTATTCTTAAAAATGAGCTTCAGCAAATGTTGGTGAAAAAATTAAAACACATCACCTAGAATTATTAAAAAGCTGGTTGGCAGGAGTCGCACGTGGAGCAATTATAAATCCACAAAAACTGACTCTGCGAAGTTTTCAAACCAAATGAGGAAACACTTCGAACCTGGCAAAACACTTGAAAGAAAGGCATCCCGAATTGATACACTCTATACTTACAGCGTGTTATTTGGGCTCACTATGTTTGTAGAGGCACAGGCTCCTGACAGTCACTCGGCTGCTCCATGACGTTAACAGATGGTTAATGTAATGTAACGATATGGTCATGTAACGTGACATTATGAGATGCTCTCTGACAATCTCTGAGCTCAGTGTCAGTCTGACCTACTGACCAGGTTAGGGTTAGGCTCAGCAAAAAATCACAGAATGCTTGTTTTGAAGGTTAGCATTGTTGACTGTTTTTGTCACTCATTAGCATTGTTTGTTTTATATCCTTGAAGGCTCCACGTCACTGCTGTTCTTTTTAGAATGTGGACCAATTGACTACTGTTGGTATAACCATGTTTATAAGCACTCTATTATTTGTTTTAATATAATAAGAGGCTTATTTTTTTATGTAAAGTTACCTCTCTGCAGCTGGTACTCCAATTTTAATTTAGTGAAATAATAAATCAAAGCACAGAGATCTTCAATTCTTGACTGTTTGATAAATGTAGTGAACTTAAAGACGTGAGCTTCTGTTTTTAATTCAAGAATGAGGAAATTCACAGGTATTGGTACATTTAATCATTAAACACTCTTGACATTTTCCACTGCTGTCTGTGTGTGTCTGACATTACAAGCCCACTGGACACAAAACAGCCCTCAACCTCAGTTTGATTTTTATCTGTAAAGTAGTCTCAGTCACATTTTCCCAGAGGCCGTGTCAGAGTGTGTGTGTGTGTGTGTGTGTGGTGTTTCTAGATGACGGTGTTTCCAGACTTTTCCATTCCCAGCTGCTGTGGTGAACATGGAAGCAGAGCAGCAGCCAACATGTTCACTACTGCTGTGAAGTTTCAGCTGGAGTGGGCGAGAGATAGAGAGAGAAAGAGTCAACCGGCCAACTGAACACATGCACACACACACACACACACACGCAGACATGCGGACCACCCCGCTCAGGCTCTCAGTAATAATTACAGGCAGTAATTCAGAGTCAGCCTCATTTCCAGCAGCTCAACACTCACAGCGTGAAAATGTGAGAAGAGTCCGACAGGAAATACCCCCCCACACACACACAACTTCATTACACACACCACCAGGTCACGTCTACATCAATGAACACACACTAAATCACACACTAACTCCCAACTTTCACAGAATCACACACAGTGTTGGTTTGAACTGAGCTCCTCTTTACAGAGGGAGGGGGTCGGGGGGTCGAGGAGGGGGGTCTGGTCGTCATATAAAAAATACATTTGAGAAGGAATAATTTACAACAACATCCTCAACACTAGCTCATCTGTCCCGCTTCATTGTCTCCTGAGAATTAAAGGTGGACAGAAGATGGAGACAGCAGCAGAGAGAGGGGACGGTTAGTCTTCAGGAGAATTCTTCAGCTGAGGCAGCAACTGTCTGCACGCCTGTCATTGTCATTGTCAAGGTGAAAGAAGAGACAGCATGATGAACACAGTCTGTTCTGGTCCACGGTTCTTCAGGGAACTGTTTCTGGAGCTCTGAGGAACACTTCTGCACAACTCTTCTCCACACTCCACAACTCTGACGATACAGTACTATTAACTCACAAGACACACAGCATGGACTACATGGACCTGGAAGTGTGGAATAGAGCTTTGAAATCTCAGGAGGTGAAGGGCTATCTGCTTCATTTTGACTCAACTTTGAAAATTCGCTCAATAATTCAGTGAAACACAGAATCGCCACAGCTGCTGATCTGAATACACCAACCAAAAGTCACGACAAAGATTGTTTAAAACATGCACACATATGATACGTGCAAACAATCCTAGAAACAAACATGCTTGCATGCATACAAACAAACGTAAATATATACATATATTTCAATACAAACACACACATATACATATAAGCATGCTTGAACATCAAGATTTAATTGTGAATTTATTATACACTAAAACTAATACTCAAACCAAGTGTATTTACTGCCACATTTACCCTTCGCCTCATTCTCCTCAAGACCTAACACTTCAGATTTGTTGTTGACGTTTGCCTCTGTGCTGCAGAAACCCAACAACCTGTTAACCTGTGTTTGTGAATTGTTGTAAATGAATGCAACAATAAAGAGTCTAGTTTTTGAACGATATGACACCAATGTAGTATCCCATGTAAAGGTTTTTGAACCATATGACACCAATGTAGTATCCCATGTACCTGACAGGACCGTTCATATGCATATGCAGTCTTATTTTAGAGAACCCTATAAGATTTAAGATGGCAGCACGTAGTAACTAAATATAAACAAACAAGGGCAATAACAAAATACACTGCAGCTTCAAATGTTCAGTCTCTGTTGTGAGCTGATCCGGACCCTCCATCATCATTTACTTCTTCTTCAACTGATTTCAACAGCTTCTAGTAGCTCTTATTTAGTACCTGACAAAGTTTCATTACTGCCACCTCCTGGTTCTCTTTTTCCACCAGTAACTACTTCAACTCGAAATGCACTTAAAACATACAGTTGGGGCATTCAGAAAACTGAGTTAGTGTTAGTTCGTTTGTAACTAAATCCCTGCAGGTACTATGTTTAAATCAAAAGCTTTTAACACGTTTAAACCAACTTCAATGAGCGGCCAGGGGTATTATATTAGTCCAAATGTTTCTCTTTGTGATTTGATGGGGTACTTTCTATCATTGTTTCCATTAAATGATGATGAGCGACCATGTTGCATTTCAATATAAATACTTAAAAAACTTACTTTGGTGATGATGAGTGGCTCTCCGTGTTCCAACCCTCCCTTTAGCGTGAACCCCCAGGGCGCGCCCCCGCTCAACTGGACCTGAATGTGGTGGAAGGACACGAGCTGCTCCACGGTCTCCATCCTCTACCTCCGCGCCGGGAGCTGCTGTGCTTCTTCCCGCTGTTAAAGCGTCTCGGCGTCGTTGTGAATCCAGCTCAGGCTCCACTGGATAGTTAAACTTTGCCAAACTCTGCTCAGCGTGGCCGGTAACGGAGCCGCAGCTCCTCCATCGTTGCTGCGGCGACAACAAGGAGTAAAGTGATGGAACATTGGAGGAAGGAAGGAGAAAGGAGAAGAAAGCGGAAAGTTAGCGTTGACACAGTGGATACAATTTCCTGTTATACTGTTTAAAGCCAAATTTAAATGTTTAACTCTGCAAAATTGCGGCTACAACGTTGTTTAACATTTTGTAGCATTTCTTGACTTACCATTTATTTCATATACAACGCTACCTTATCGCATTCGGAATCACAACACAAACGTTCAATTGCTTTATTTTGAATTCTCGCTGATGTATTTCCGGTTTTATCGTTGATAGCTTTACAGCTTGAAATGCTGAGAAAACTTTTCCAAAGTGAGGTAGCAAGCCCCTCCCAATGTTCGAAAGACTTAATGTAAATGACAGGTAATACTACCAATAGCAACGAGCGCTTGCCTTTAACCGTCCTATTAAAAAGCAGTGGGCGGGGCTAGACCGGTAACAATCGCTGTATTGAAAAACGATCAGAAACTATTCACAGCGACACATTACATCAACGGAATTCTACGTATATGCTATTTTTTGCTTCCTGTCGATTACTAAAGAAATCATCTTTGTTTGATTCATTTTGGGTTATATTTCATAATTTTCTCAGGAGTCAGTATTTGTTTCTGTAAATCAAAAACGGTTACTTTTAGTTGTAATTCATCTCAACGTTGTAATAGGTTGTGACCTTAATCATTAAAAATATATATAAAAGTAATAAAATTAAATAAAAAAATAAAGCATCTTTGTATTCTACCATACACCGATTCCCAGTGACCTTTACCCACCAATCAGGTGACTCCACTTTCTCTTGTGGGCGTGACCTATAGCTGTGAACGCTTAATTGGCTTGGCGTTTACTCCACTAGTGAGCGTTTAGAATAAAACGCAAAGATGATGACACTGCGAACGTTTTACCACGTTTTACGTTAGTGACGCCGTTTTCACAAACAAACATGTTGTCGCGATTTTACATCCTGTTTTTCCTGATCATCAACAGTGGCGCAGCGCGGGAAAGTCGTGACCAGAACGTACGCTTCATGTTGAGTCTGTACCAAAGTGCAGCGGAACCGGACGGAAGAACTAAACAATACCGGAAGTTTGGTTCTAATACTGTGCGGCTTCTGAGACCCGCCACGTGCACGGTACAGCACCTTCCTGCGTCAAGAGGTGAAGCAATGAAATTGTGGCCCCCTAGTGGGACTTACAGTAACATGCATCTCTTTATTCACTGCTACACCAACAAAATGTGATCACTTTCCGTGTTTGATGTTGTAACAGATACATTCAAAGTTCTCGCTGTGGATAAGTGTATTCAACTGTGGATGATTAAGGGTTCAGAACTCAAATTCTAATGATGATGAAGATGATTGGGGAGGTTGCCCTGCTTCATATTTCTAGTTAGAAAATAACAATGGATTTGTTGTCAAGGTTAAAAAACACCATGGTCCTACTTCAGATCAGTTATAGCTCAAATGATCCAGAGTTCAGTCGACTAAAAACCAATTAGAAAAACAGCGTCTTGGTAGTCAGACACATCAGACGCGTTGTTTTGACCGCTTGGTTTTGGAAAAGCAAACCGTAGCATTCACAGTACTTCATCTGGTTCCTGCTTCTCACAGCAGAAACACGCACAGATACTAGTCCTGTTCATGTGAATAGTTATAGGAACTGATTTCTACAGTGGTAAGACACACAACTGATTCCTGGTACTGTTCTTAGTACAAAGAATTTATCTGAGCTTTGTGTTACGTACGTCAGTCATCTTAAGTATCTCATGAACATTGTTTTTGTTCAGGAGTTGTTATAATTCTTGGTGACCCCTGCCTGAAGTTCTGCTTCTCTCCTTCTCAGACCACCACCACCACACGTTCCAGGTCCAGTATGAGCTGGACACTTTTCCCACGGAGCAGCTAATCAGAGCCTCCTTTGTACACCTCCGATCCTCCTCCTCCTCCAACAGCAGGAGTAGTTGGGCCCTGGGACCTCCACGCTGCACGGCTACGGTCACCTCTCTGGGCCCACAGAGCCTGGTGACCCTGGAGCCTCATCAGCAGTGGACGGAGACAGACATCACAGCACATGTGACCACACATATGCTGCAAAAGAAGGAGCAGGGTGGAGGTCACCTGACCCTCAGAGCTCAGTACAGGTGCACCGAGCCTAATTCTGCCGGATACAACAGCACCGCTTGGTGGTGGAGACAGTGGTCTGGTCTTGGTGGGCCAGTGCAACTTCATGTCGAGGTGCCTTCTCTCCTCCTGTATCTGGAAGAGCAGAGGGAGGGAAAGGAGTGGATGGAGGAGTTGCTGGGAGATCAAGGGAGGAACATTGTGAAAAGAATGGCGGGCTACAGCCCTTTGCTGCGACGCCGTCGCTCCAAGGATCCATCAGGACCTGAGAAGCCTTTAGTGGAGGCTCTGAAGAACACTGTCATCACCTCCTCCTCCACCACCACCTCCCCTTCCTCCCCCATAACCTTCACCTTCCCCAGCATGATCAAACGTAAGACCAGCCTTCAAAAGAATCGCTGCCGTCTTCATTCCTTTCGTCTGTCCTTCAGTGAACTAGGTTGGGGTCACTACTTCATCGCCCCGCCTGTCTACAATCCACGTTTCTGCCGCGGTGACTGCCCACGCCTTCTGCCGTACAGTTACCACTCACCAAACCATGCTATCATTCAGACACTTATCAACCAGATGGGCGTGGCTGAGGTGCCCCCGCCCTCCTGTGTGCCCTACAGCTACATGCCCATGAGCGTACTGGTGGTCCACCAAAAGAAAGTGGAGTACCGTGAGCTGGAGGACATGGTGGCCCAGTCCTGTACCTGCCGCTGAGTAGGACACAAGAGTGACACATTACATGGACCGAGGCGAAGCCTCGAGCCTTAAACAGCACTTTAGAAAAAAGCAGTGGCTAAACTGTAAACCTAATGGAAATAATGAGTGTGCACGTGAAGATAATGAAAGAAATCATTAGTGTGTATGTGGAGATAATGATGAATGTGCACGTGAAGATAATGATATGAATCTTTTAAAAAGAAAAAAAAAACTTAGCAAAAAAAAAGTTTGTTGTGGAAATTAATTAAAATAACCCCTTCCGGTCTTTTATGGTGTGTGGATTTTCACTTTTTACACTTTTGCACCTATTTATATAACAATAAGAGAAAATGTTTCATTACGTAGAGGGAAAAACAGTTTGTTGTTGGAACAGAATTTAAATTGAGGTGATGTATTTTACAAAAAATGTAGAAAAAAATTAAATAAATGCATTTTTTCTAAAGCTCATCAGCAGTGTGTTTGATTCATTTCAAATGTTATGGCTGTTTGATCTAAATTAAATCTTGGGATCCCAAACTTGTCATCAACGTATTGTTTAGTTAACTCGGATCACGTAAGTGGTTTATAATGAATTAATGTTAAATTGAAACATTTTATCCGGAAAACTGGCTGCATTGATCACTCGCTGCCAGTAGATGGCGGTATTGTTCGAGATACGATTTTGTCGTCTTTTCCCCCCGACTCATTTTATCCTGTCAGAACTCCCAAATACTCGAAATAAGAATAAAAATGAGCAGAACTATAGAGTTCTACAGAATAAGAAACATTTAATCCAATCAGTTATTTTCTCTATTTGAGTCCAGTTTGCAGAGTCACCTTTTCTGTTTATTTCCTTTTGAATAGTGAACAACCAAAATAATATTTTCCTGTCTCTGAGAAGTTGCTGGTTCAAGGCCAACCAGAGATGACATCCGGGCTACTGCAGTACCTTATATTTCCCTATTTAAGAGGCTCCAGAGTGTAGTGGCAATCAGGCCTTCCTTACACAACTGCCCAAGAGGAGCCATACCTACTGGCGACCTCCATGGCAGCCTGTGTGGGTTGCAAAGACTCACACTGTTTTTATTACATAAATGTATTCATTTCCTTTCTGCAGGTTTAAAGTTTCACTTTTGTGTGAAAACCTTTTTTATGACCAACAGTAAATAATGTAGTTTAGTAAGCACTTATCTGTTGGTGACATTAGTGTTATCACCAACAAACAACAGCTGCTGATAATAAGAAGGGAACTCTATCCTGTGTCACTGAGGTTATTTTAAATTTATGATTTCAGATTCCAAAGTGAGATGATAACACATTTAAACTGACTAATGGAAGCACAAATAAACCAAATTGGTCTGTGAGCTAAAATCACTGATTTTCTCCGTGGACTTTGGTCTGTCTGAGTGGGTGCTTTCTAAAAGTCAGTCTGTTGGGACAGTGAGATAAAACAATGAACAGATTCTGAAGACGTCACTTCTTTTCATTCCTGTTTGTTTTTATGATCTCCATGTTTACAGTTACAGCTGAGGATGTTGACGAGGAAAAAACGAAGAAGACAGAATCTGACCTTGTTGTTATCACTTCAACTCCAGAGCTGCAGCTCCACTTTAAATCATTAAAGTCAGATAAACAGATTACTGTTACCTAAAAAAATCAACACACACCCACAGACACACACATATATATTTATATATACATATTTATGTATATATAAATTATATAATATATATTTCAGCAGACAAACACAAACTTGTATTGCTGACAGGTTAAACAGATCTCTGGCCTGCAGAGGAGCTAAATGAGGTCAGAACATTAGTGATGGAACAGACATTGAAGTTTGTTATCATTTCCTGCCTTCAACAGCCAATAAATCTGTAAACAGTTGAGTCCAAACAGGTTCAAAAACACACACCAGAGAACAGTCAGTCAGAACAATCTGAGACAGCAGTCAGTAAACACAGCACAAAGCTGGGGGAGACACAGCCAAGAATTAGTGAACATTGCACAGAACTAATGAAGTGAGCCAGTGAAAGTAACACAGAGTCAATACAGGCAACACAGAGACACTGAATGCAACAGAGAGTGTCAGTGAACGCAGCGCAGAGTCGCTTAATGAAGCATAAACTGAACGAATGCAGCATAATGTCAGTGAACGCAGCACGGTGTCAATTTATTCAGCTCTAAACACAAAGTTAAGAAATCAAACTAGAGACACACATTTTGAAACATTAAAAATTAAAAGAATAAAAACATGATGCACACTTTGTTGGTTTGTTTAAAGTCTGGAGCAGGGACCAATCCTGGTCCTTAGACACGTCTGAGGTAGACAGTGTCAAGAATTTGGACACTTCCTGTCAGGATGTTAAGGTCAAACCTTTAACCTTTAAAGTCATCAGAGAACGAGATGCTGATCCAAGTGTACGTGGTCTCCCAATCATAAATGGTCTGCCTGATGTTGAAGCTTCATTCTAAACAAAGACACATGACTTTTATTGAGAGACACAGATAAGAGATAAGCCGTGAACTGTCACCACATTCACTATCAGACCATTCTTGGCTTCATATCAAGGCCTGTTCCTCTCTTCTGTGAAAACAGCAGGACCAAGACCTGGTCAGACCAGGACACACATCACTTACTTCATCATGGCCATCAGAGTCTGAAGTCCTCGTATCAGACTGTCTGGACTTTTTTTTTATCTGGACTTTCACCAACATCCCACACAAAAAGAAAAGCAGTGATTTGAGATGAGCGCGACAGTGAAGCTGCTGCCGCTGCTGCCTCCTCTGGTCAGTCAGTGTCACTAAGGTGAAGCCTAACAATATTTCAAACACTGAAGTGACCTTCGTGTTGGATGCATCAGTGGATCAACATGTGCTGTGAAAATCGCTCATTTTCTCTATGGACTTCTGTCCTGGAGAGTGAGAGGTTCACAATCTACAGAAATGTGGAAGATGTTGTCGGATTTAGCCATCACATCTGCCTCGGTGGTGGTTTTCCTGGCGCCTGTGTGTGGAACCACAGCTGACTTTTCCTTTGGAGCTAGCTGCAGACGATAAAGAGCTAGAATTCCTCCTGTGACTCATCGGTTCTCGTCTGTTCTTCATTTCAACACCCTTGACTCTACATTTGGGCCTCATTAACAAAGACCAGGGTCTGCAGCAACATACTCTTAAATCCCCCTAGCTGTCAAACAAACATGACGTGATGAGTCATGACTGAGCGCAACCATGACCCAGATGTCTTTTGGTTCTCCTCCTGTAACTCTTCTCTGCAGGCCCACCAGTTCTTACGGGAATGAGGAGAAGAACGTTCCTGTAAGGGGTTCCTGGATATGAACTGATTCAGGGTCTTCTGTCTCTGACATTGACCCTCACTGAGACTGGACCACATCCACACTGACTCTGGACCACATCCACACTGACTCTGGGCCACATCCACACTGACTCTGGG
>NC_024307.1:23509886-23539277 GCF_000523025.1 Cynoglossus semilaevis | reverse complement strand
CCACATCCACACTGACTCTGGACCACATCCACACTGACTCTGGACCACATCCACATTGGAATCTCTGTTCCAAACCTGGGGGGTCCATTTAAACCTCCTTCCTCTGAACCAGGGCTACACAAAAGCTGCGAACTAATTCTTCTCAGCTGACATTTCAGTTTCACTTTCTTTTTTTTTGCACATGTTCAGTTGGGTACTGTACGTTTGAGGAGAATAGCGTTGGCGGCGTGTTGATGTTTCAGTTTTGATCTTCACCTTTGTCTCAGTGACTTACTGTCGTTTTGATCCGGGCTCACGTGTGGGGTTACTGAATACCCTTGACCTTTTCACCCTGAAGTTAAGATTAGGAACAGCACAGACACTGACCTCAAACAAATCCTGGCCCCGGGTCTGGACTTAGACCTGAGTGTTAACACACACAGTGGGAGGGGTCTGGATTAGGGGCTTGGTAATAAAATAATGTTTAGAACCGAGAACAAAGTGTGAGAATTGACTCCAGGTTCTGACTGAGAGTGAAAAGAAAAAAGAGCTGGATTGAAATGTCAGTCAGATGTTCTAGATCCATTATCTGCAGAGCTCAGGTAGCCCACACACAAGTCACGTGCTGGTGTGTTTGTGTGTGTTGTATAAGTCAAGTTAGCCTATTGCAAAACTTTATCTCAGTCCAGTTCATTCACACACAACACAGAGAAAAAAAATGGTCTGGGCCACACAGCTGCTCTTATCTGACCCACATGCTGCACTCAAATTGGTCTTTATGTGTCCAGAATATGGGCCACATCTCACAGGTTTTGTTGTTTTGTTGACCCTGACAGACACATACCACCCATGCCTGGTATCTGGAGTGAAGACCACATTCTTATTGGAGGAGAAATAATGAGGAAGAAGAAGAAGAAGAACAAAAACATAAGTAGAAGAATGAGAGGAATAAGAAGGAGGAGAAGAAGAAAACTCCTCCTCCCTTTAGCACTCCCTCTCCTGGACTTTATAAAGACCAGCTCTGACTTCACTGCTGCTTTGACTCTTCACTCCCTGAATCACACCAGGATCCCTCCAGGATTTTCAGGTTCCTCCAGGATTTTCAGGTTCCTCCAGGATCTTCAGGTTCCTCCAGGATCTTCAGGTTCCTTCGGGACACGGTGGTTCCTGTAGAATCTGAAGACTTGTCTGAAGACTTGGTGTGAAGTTTTTGTTTTGTTCCAGTTTTTTTGCGGCTTACTTTTCCACACATCGACAAACAGTTGTAGAAAATGCAGCTAACAACAGTTTGCAGCCCCCGAGGATCAGCAGCAGTTTTTCTGATCCTGGTTCTACTGACGTGGAGTCAACAGGTCAGTCTGGTTCTGGTTCTGCTCGGCTTTGTGGATGTTCTGCTGATTTTGGAGAATAATATCTTCTCAGTTGAATGATTTGGAATCGTTTCTTTGTCTGCTAAAGTGGGTCAGAGTTTTTAGCAGGTCTATGTGTTCATCTCACTATTTCTAGCAGCTGACAATAATCTTTTATACATTTAAACATAAAGTTAAAGAACATTTTTATAATTTATGTTTTTATATAGAGTATTTTTTTAGAAAAATGTCAAAATTGAATTTTGGTTAGCTTCATTATTACGTTTTTTTCAAAGAATCTCTTGATATCGTTTGACCTTGTCTGGTTTTTGGTTTCATTATAAAATACATTTTATAAAGTTTACTGTCAGTAAAAACACAGTATTTTTTCCATCTGAACTTTTTAAAAAAAATCATAATCATAATGGATTATATCCCAAATTCAAATTCTCTCCTAACCATGTGTTTCCTGCCCTTCCTCTGCAGGTGTCTTCAGGACCACTGGCGTCTGAGACAAAGTCCAGCCCAGACCTCGGGCTGGACTCCAGGCCCCAGGTTCACAGAGTGGCACGGATGACGCCGCTGTGGAGGATCCTGAACAGCAAACCCTTTGGTGCCTACTGTCAGAACAACTATGAGTGTTCTACTGGGATCTGCAGGTACGTCTACTCTGACATTTGGATAATTCTGATGAACACACTCAGACAGTTTTCACTCATCTCCTTGTTCATTTTTCCTCAGGGCGGGACACTGTTCGGCCATCCAACGCTCACAGTCTGGTGCTGTAAAATCTTAAATCAATCTCCAACAAATCCTCATCGTGTCCTCGGTACAACCTCATCACGATGTCATCAAATCCTCATCGCATCACCGTCAAATCTCACCGGACTCTCATCGAATCATCATAATCAAATCCTCATTTCATTCTCATCAAAACCTCATGTCCTCCTTAAATCCTTTGCACATCAGGACTCTGTTACATCTTCATCTCATCCTCATCAAATCACCACAGACCACAACCAAAGAATTTGACCCTTGAATACCATCACAGAAAATTGACTCACATTATAAGAAAAAAAGAAGAAAAAACAAAAAGGAAAACAACAAACACCACAAATATGCTGAACATTCAACATCAATGAATGTTATCATGAATAGTTTATATTTAAAGGGAACATCAGTGAAGGATACTTTTATAATTTGTCCAAATAAACACGTTTGTGACAGATTAATTTTTATTTCACTATATATATGTTTGTTTTTCTCTGAGATGTTTTAGTGTTGTTCTTAAGTATTGCAGTAGAAAATGCACTTTTATACAGAATTGTCGTTGTACTGTTTCCTCTCTCTGTTCAATGTACTGTCAAAACTAATTAAAGCAGAAAAGAAACGAAAGGTGTTTTTTGTTTCATTTTTCAAGTTTCTTTTTTGTCCACCAAATAGACCATGGCATTAACTGTACATTTGCTTTTAGTTTATGTGGGTGCAGACGTTTATTATCATATCTGTTTAGTCGACATTCTAAATGTGTTTTATTTTATTTTATTACTCAATTCAAATTACTAATATAGTAACTGCTGAGCCCCTAAAGCAGTGGTCCCCAACCTCCGGGCCGCGGCTCAATTATTTCCGTTTTATTTATTTATTATCCGATTCTGAACTATCTTTTATTTTGAAAAATTACCGGATTCTCTCCGTGGTATCTGTCTATGACTCACTTCATACACGTCTTACCTACATCTGTTACCTATAAGGTGTTCTGGTCGGTGACACCTCATACATTACCGCTAAATTGAACCGCCCGAGCGAGAAAAATGAACAAAAACAAACGTCTTTGGTGTAAAAAAAAAAAAAAAAAAGGTTAGGAACCGCTGTCCTAAAGGACATGGTAAAAGTCTATTATTCCCATGTATGAAAATCGCCTGCGACTTTATTATAAGGACATGGCTGCTGGTTCGCTTTTTCACTCACGTCGACTCTACCGTGCTAACCTGACACCTTCTGGTGAGCACCAGAAACGTTATTTATTTGCCTCATAAGTTATAACAATAAAAAAATGAAAATAAAATGTTTAAAACTAAATAAGAAAATGATTTTGAACATTACTCTAAGACATAACATAAGCATATATACATATATATATGCACACACATATATACAGTAGTTGGGTGACGTTTGCGTTTCCTGTTGCTGTGGTCTTTTGTCCACTGGAGGGAGACAGAAGACCACAGAAGCTGCATTAACAGATTAAATCACAGAGGGTAGAAAAGGTCAAAAGAGAGAGCGCTGCATCAGAGACTTTTAATAAATACTTGTCATCTATTACACATGTATTTTTTAAAATTGAATTCTCAGTCAATACGTTATGTAGACATTTTCTGCTGGAAACAATGACTCCATTCAGCGGAGGTTTCCATAAAGTGAGAGAAAGTGTGAAAACAGATGTGATGATGTGGAGTGTAACGTTAATCATCAGTAACACTTTTATGTTCCTCTAACAAAAATATCTGGCACGTCTCGTCTTGATCTTAAAGGTCACAGCAAGGTCAAAGGTCAGTTCTGCTCAAAACAAGGACAACGTTAGTTCCACTGTCTTCATTCAACCGACAGCAGCATTTTAGCATGTTTACTCACACGACACATCATTTCCCTTATTCTGATCTAAACAATATTACTTGTTAACTAAACACAATTCCAAAAACAGCAACACTAATTAAATTAACTCTTAACTCAAAAAAAAATTAACTCTAATAATTCCAGAGGATTTTGTCTGGATATTTTGCTGGTGTTAATAATCCAGATATGAAAAAGTGGAGATTTTCCCAGTCAAAGTTCTGGGAAAACAACAGCCTTTACATCCTGAGGTGAAGCCTAAAAATGTAGGAACTTTAGCTGTTACACACACCCACATACACACACACACGCACGCATGCACACACACACAAACACACACACACACACACACTCTCATTCACTGAACGGCGACACCACACACACAAAGTAAAAGAGAGACTAGTCCAACTGTGCTCTGGGTGAAAACTGTAGTATCTGATTGATAAATACTGTAGTATCTGATGGGTGATAACTGCAGTATTTAATTTGTGTAATCTACAGCACCTAACAGGCGAGCACTGCAGTACTCGATGGGTAAAAACTGCAGTATCTGAAGAGCTTAATGGGATCTTTTTTTTTTTTTTCACTGAACGGCGCAGGAGCCGCTGGGCAGCAGGTCCTGAACATAAACGGCCACAGCCTTGGTCAGGTAGGTCATGCTGCCAAAACGGCCACTGGGGGCACTGTCATAGAGCAGTCGACATACCCCTGTGGACGGGTCTCTGTCCAGGATGTGATCCTCTGCTCCCAGGTCCTTCTGCAGATGAGAATGAGGAACACTGAGCTGATTCCTGAAGGCACATGACCTCTGACCCAAAATGAAACACCTGTTAACGTGTCAACCAGACAAAGCTGTAAAATGGTGACCTCTGACCTGGTCTTTGTAAAACATGTCGTTGGCCAGGTGGACAATCTTCTCCACATGGATGATGGAGCCAATGGTCTGGACGTCCACGTCGGCCAACATGGTCAAGACAAGGATGGCCTCCACGAGCAGCTGCCGGTACTCAGGCTGAGGAACCCGGTTTAGAACCGTTTCCACATGGACTGAGAACTTTATCTCAGCAGCGGTCATCTGTGGAAATGAACAGAAAAAGGTTTGTTTAGAACAGAGTAGAAACATCTGAGGAACCTGTGAACTGAGCTGAACATCTCACCTCTCTGGTGGTCGAAGAAGGAAGAACAAATCCTTCGATGGAGAGACCATGACACTGGAGAAGAGGTTGAAAATCAAATCTCTTCATCTAAGACTAAATCCAGTCTGGTCCGGCTCCAGCTGTTCACACACAGGCACTCACCTTCTGCAGGATTTTCCACACCTTCTGGTAGAAGCCGACAGGGACTCGGTTCAGGGCTCCATCCAGACGCCTCCTGCGCAGCCACTGTCCCTGTCTGGTGTCCTTGGAAACCGGAATGTTGTCGGGAATGTCCAGAGACTCGATGGAGGGCAGACGATAACGCTGCGTCAGGGAAAAAGATTCAAGTAAAGAAATAAATCAAATTCATTTTTAGATGCAGCTTAGTCTGGGTTTTGGAGAGCAGCGCCCTGTGACCAGGAGACAAGAGTTTACCCCGGAGTCAATGTTGTCGACGTCCAGAGACTGAGATCTGATTCCCTGGAGAGGAGAAATAAAGGTAAACAACAAATGAAAAAAAAACCCAAAACATCCACCTGTGGTTTGATTTCACATCCAAATGTGTGAGATTAGAATAAACAGAAGAAGTGCAGACAGATGGCGCTGTGACCTGAACAAATACAAGAAATGACAAGAACCAAAGAGAACAGAGAAACGTCAGACACAAGAGTTGAAGCAGTGAGTTCAGATTGTTAATCTGGGATTATTTAACCAAATCCAGGAGTTTAGGATGCATTCAGGGGTTTCTGGTCGTCTTTTATCTTTAACAATGTTAAACAATGTAAATTAGCATAGATGAAAGGATTAGAGGAGAAACACGTCAAGCAGATAAAAGTCAACCTTTACAATTCACACAGACAAAAGTCAATTCACTTCAATCATCAATCAGAAAGAAAATCCAGTTTGATTCTGATTTCTTTTTAAATGTTAGACGTCGTCATCACCTTACGAGGAGTCAAAGACAGCTCCGACTGGAAGAAAGAAAACCAAAAAGTCACGATTAGTGTTCTTCCTTTTGACTGCAACAAAGGATTTCAGACAAAGAAGAATCAAGTTGTCAATAATTAACATCAAGTCACCAATAATTCATAATAATTGTTATGCACACACTGACCCACGCACACACACACACACACACACATTTCCTTGTGTGTGAAAAGGTTTGTTTTTGTGTCCCAGATTAGGATTAGGATTATTTGTTTGTTTTCATCATTTAATCTGATTCTTTATCGTCACCTGACTGGTGGGAGTCACCGACAACGTGCGCTCCAGCTGCAGACACACACACACACCTAAGTCAAACTGTTTACATCTGCACTGTTGTTCTGCAGTTAGAAAACGTGTGTGTGTGAGTGTGTGTGTGTGTGTGTGAGAGAGAGTGTGTGTGCGTCAGGCGTACCATCTTCATGTCACTCTTCAGTTTGCTGATCCCTGCTCTCTCACTCTTGGTGGCTCCAGTGTTACCCAGCTGATGGATGGAGATGGCTGGACTCACTCCTGTGTCCAGGTCTCTCACTGACAGACACACATACACAACAACACACACACACATGCACACAGACACACACACACACACACAACACTAACATTTAGTTTGAACGCTGGGTTTGATTAAATATAACATATATTTATTATTCAGAGTTCTCGTCTTTGGTCTTGATGACATTTCAGCAGAGATAAAACAGTCAGATAACTTAAAGGAACAGTTCACATATTTTCACTTTTCATTTTACAGCTGCTGTGACGCGACCAGAACACTGCAGGTTCTAATCCCAGCCTGCCCGGGGCACTGAAAACATCTTGCTCTCCCAGCTGCACCTCAGAGCATGCTCAGTGGTCTCAAGAACCTGATTGGTTGAGAGGAAAACAGGTGACATCACATTTTCCATCTCACGATGATGACTCACCGCTGCGCTGGACTCCAAACTCTTTGCCGCTCAGTATGTGATGTAGGAGATTCTTCAGTTCCGACGGACTCAGACTCATCAGGCTGTCTGTGGCTTCTGCACCTGTGCACACACACACACACACACACACACACACATAAACGCAAGAAGTGTTTCTTGCCTTCTGTTCAATGTTGGAGCTACATTTTTTTTGATTGAGGCTAAAGTGTAAGTAGTAAAATAAATGTCTCTAGTTTCTATAACATATGTTGTTTCAGCTTTTTTTTTTTCAACAAAAACGTCCTGTAGATTCATGCTGCCTCTTCACTGTGCTTTGTTTTTACCTGAGCAGTTGAGCGACTGAGCCAGTTCAGTGGCCATCACCTGGATGATGAGGCCGATCCGGAGGCGGAACATCTCACTGAACAGACTGGGCTGAGTCCTGATGCTCATGGCCAGGTACACCATGATCTCCTGGAGAAAAGCAGAGGAGATGGAGATGCAGGCTGATGTGGAGGTGAAGGAAGAGGAGCAGGAGGAGGAGGAGGAGAAGGAGGAGGAGGAGGCTCACCTGTGTCAGGATGGCCACACTGATGTTGTTGTCACTGGCCTCGTCGATCAGAGCAGCCAGTCGGTCTGGAGGGATGGGGGCTGTGATGGTTTTCTCCCTTGGTTCAGGGGGGAGACCAACTGTCAGGTGCTTCTGGTGAGCCAACAAGTCAGAGCAGGCCTACAGAGAAATGAGAAGAGAGATCAGCCGCAGAGAACAGCCTACAGAGAAATGAGAAGAGAGATCAGCCAATCAGAGCAGGCCTACAGAGAAATGAGAAGAGAGAGCAGCCAATCAGAGAACAGCCTAAATCAAAGCCGAGTAAAAATTTGTATTTAAATATGATATTTGTGTCTAACATTAAACAAGCTTTGGCCTCACTGTATTTGACCCCCAACCAGAGTTAGTGATAACATAACTTAGTTTTTTTGGTTCTAAATGTTAGTGATCTTTATGGAAGCCCATTTCCGGGAAAAAAAGAAAAGATTCTTAAGTCATAATCATGAAATATGTTATTATGAAATACCGTCCAATTACTGTGAATTAGCATCTCATTATTTTAGACATAAGAATCTATTATTTTGTCAGAAGTGGTGGAAATGGGCTTCCATAGATCTTTGACTTATATTTTGCCAGTATCTTGGCCTTATTGTACTATTGTTTAGACAGATGTTTGAATCTTTTTGGCTTCGGAGTATTTTCTTTAGCAATATTTAAAATGCATTATTTGGTTGATGGTAAAAAATGTTGACAAAGTTCTTCATTTCTGTGCTCAGCCAATCAGAGCTCAGGAACAAATGATGCAGCATGAGCAGCAGAATGTGGAGCAGCAGGAAGATAAGAATGTGTGTATATGTGTGAGCATGTGTTTTTACCGAGTCCAGCTCTTCCACCTTTTTCCTCAACATTCCTGAGATCATCCTGACCAAACCCCACTGCTTCAGCTGCCCCACCTTTTCATACAGATCAGTGAGCAGAGAGCAAACGGTGGAGCCTTTACCATGGAGCTGAGTGTCCCAGTCCATCCCTCTGACAGAGAACACACACACACACACACACACCTGTCAGTTTACTGTGTGTGTTTTTTGGGTGTGGGTGTGTCTGCCTGTGTAGCCTCTCACTTGTCTTTGAAGAGGATGTAGAGAATATCAGCCTGGTCTTGGAGACTCTGAGTTTCCTTCAAAAGCTGCACCAGAGCCACGTGATCCACGGCTCCACTGGCATCTGTGGGAATGCCGCTCCCAGCTGCCCCTGTCACATCCGGAGTCTGGAAGACAAACCTGAGAGATTATTACTGAAGAAAATATTACCGTCTGCATCTGTATTTTACTGTCAGAACATTTTGTGACTTGTTCTAGAAATTCTTTAGGACTAATCTCACTGACACACAATGACCCACAGGGGTCAGCGGTGAGCCAGCAGCTCTTGTGTTTCTCAGAGCTAAAATCACTGATTTTCTCCATGGACTTTGGTCTGTGAGCTAAAATCACTGATTTTCTCTGTGGACTTTGGTCTGTGAGCTAAAATCACTGATTTTCTCTATGGACTTTGATAGACACTTCAGTTTATATTTTTTACCTCTGTGTCGAGATCTCTATAAAAATTTAATCTAATTTCGTCCTGAAGTCACAACCAAACTACCTGTCACTGTTCTTGGTTTATTTTATTCACGGAGACGCAGACAGAACTACTGCAGCAGCAACAAACAAAAAAAGATCGAACCTGGGTCTGTTGTGGTTCTGAAGATTCAGGGAGGTTCAGATTCAGTGACAGATGATGTGAGCGAAAAAGTTTGTTTGGTAGGTACATGTTCACATCTACACAAACAACAAACAGTACAGGATCAATACGTTTGTTATTTCTAACCCAAACAAAGTCCCGACTTTTTATCCGACTGCTGAAATGATCTTAACCTCCAGCAGGGGGTGTGAATGTGAACGTGTGCCAACTCACTCTGCACATTCAGGTCCTGAGCTTTGCTCATTAGCGTCACCATCTCTTTAGTTTTAGTAGCGGCGGCCTTGAAGCGGCCCAGTCCGCCCGCCTGAGGTTTGGGCTTCTTGGGAGCAGCGTGGGCCAAGAGGTGGTCCAGGTACTGGGCTAGATCATCTGCCTCTGGAGTTGGAGTCCGAACAGGAAGAGAGTGAAATCAGTGAAATCAGTTTCATGTAGAACCAACCTTCAGAGCAGGCAGGGTTTAAAACTGAGGATCTCAGCCTCATTTACCAGAAACAACTTTGATTCTGTTCAGTTTTTATCCTCATTAAAATGTAGAAATACGCTGGAGTTTGTTTCTGGTAAATGTTTTCCACATGCACACACTTCCAGCCCAAAGCCTGAATTAAACTCTGACACAGAAGCTCTTATTTGCCGTTGGATTAAATTATCTTGTCAGATTTATATATAAAAAAGTTATTTTGTGTCACAGTCCAAGTCGAGGATGTTGGGTTGCACAGAGGATGCCAAGATGAAACAGGAAGATCAAAGTTTAACTGAACTGAATTAAAGATTTTTCATCTTTTTATTGAGCTTTCATTTCTCAGGCAGGATCCTTCAGAGGTTACTGTACTGTGAGATGAAAAACTGCTTCTTTTTTTTGATGCAGCCGAGTTTCCTGTAAGAAGTGGGTTAACAAAGGAACACAGACCTGAACATACATGTCACAATCATAATATGATCGTCAGTCATAATAAATCTCATCATGACAATGATAAAACCCTGTTTCATGTCAGAGTATTACGACTAGAGCGGCAGCAGAAAAGACGAGAGCATCGGTGGAAAAACAAAGCTTTTACTTTTAAATGAACTCAAATATACTGTATGTTTCTAATAATCTTCCTCAGTTTTTCCACAGTCTACGTCGTCCTTCCTTCAGGCTGCTGCTGCGCGTGGTTTGCATTCTTACCATCGTCACAGCGAAAGTCATGCACCTTTCCATCGTCGCTACCTTCATGACTCTCTTGGCTGCTGGCAGTCTTACCGTCCATGAAGCTGAGGTGAGCAAAACAGGAAGTGGTGAAGAACTCCGACAGCTTCCCTGTCTGGATTCTGCCGGACAAAGAATAAGAGATAATTAAAGATTCAGGTAATAATAATAATAATAATTTAAATATGCAAAAGTGTAACATACTATAATTTTTGCAGATATAATGGGTTCAATAAAATTATTATTATTAATAAATTATCAAATTCTAATCAATACTGAATACAGGAGTGGATAAGGCATGGTTTTTCAAAATAAAATACCATGGAGGCTAGTGTTATCAAAACAACAAAATCTAAATTAAAATATTTGGTTCTTTCTGTGTGACCCAGTACCAAATGAACAATGGCCCAGTTCTGTTCCCTGACCCAGTGGTTGGGTTCCCCTGCATTAAGTGCAATCTTAAATATGTATTTGTCAAATGAAAATTGCTTTTAATGGAAGTAAGTCTGAGCAAGATATTTTTAGGATTATTACCCAAAATGCACCAGTAACTGTATTAAAAAAGACTAGGGACTTATTTCATGTAACCCCGTCAACTTCATCAGGCTGAACTCACCTGGCTCCTCCATAGTAGCCATCTTGAAGTTTCTTCAGTGTCGCCAGAACGGCAGGGTCCAGGTTGGACTGGTCTTCAGCTAGAACGGGAACGAACACACACACACAGACACACACAGACATTTTTTTAAGTTTGGTCAAAGATAGTCTGAGAAACCTAACCACGTTAGACTGTGTTTGTGCGTCTTTACTCAGCATGGTCTGTGAGACAGGGAAGGTCACCGTGGGTCGTCCGGTCATCCTCCACCTGGAGGCCAGGTAAGAGATCTCTGTCCTCAGCATCTCCACGATCATCTTGTTGTCCAGGGCCATGTAGAACTGCTGATGGTCGATGAACTGGAAGAACACACACAGACTGATCCAACAAGTCATCAACCAACTTCACTTCTCCTCCTTTTTCTTTTCCTTCTGCTCCAACCTGAGGTGTGAAGGAGAAGATAGTGTTTCTGATGATGTAGAACTTGGAGGTTCCCAGAACTCCGATTCTCCTGTATGGCCGTCCAGTCAGACCCAGTCTGGGATTTCGTCCTGGGAAACGGCAGGAGGCTGTCAGTTAAAATGACCTCTGACCTTTGACATGATTCTTATTTTAGTGACTATTTTTTTCACCCAGCCTGGCGTAAATGTGGCTCAGGACCCTGGAGGGCTGTACGTGGATGGGATGGATGTCGGCCACCGTCTCCACCTCGATGCCGTTCTTCAGCAGCAGCTGTTTGATCTCCTCCGTCTCGGCCAGGATAGACACTGCAGGAGGAAAAGAGGCCAGGATCACAGACCTGCCCCACGTTAACGTGTGTATGTGTTTTTGTTCCTCTTCACACACCTTGAACCACCACGTCAGGCTTAGGGATGGTGGAGAACCGACGGTTCAGAGGGTCAATCTCTCCAGGAGCCAGAAAACCCTGAAAGAAACATCAGGCAGAAGATAGAACAGTCCTCTACGGACCACTCACTCTCCAGGCCCACCCTGACACTAGACACTAAGACAGTGGTTCTCAAACTGTGGTCCGCGTACCGCCGGTGGTACACGACCGCTCTTTAGTGGTACGCGGGGAAAAGTCATATTTTTCACATTGACATTTTCAACTGAATAAATCTGAAACATACCATGCACAATTAATACAACATTTAAACATAAACATCTTTCTAAACAGCTCTCCTGTGGTGGAAGCTAACAGGGAAGGCCTCTGCTGCTATATTCTAATGTTGGTCATCATGGTGGTACTCAGAGAGATCAAGGTTTACTCAGGTGGTACAGAGTAGAAAACGTTTGAGAACCTTACCTCCTAAAACGTCTTACCTCAGACAGCAGTTTTCCCAGGATGTAGAGAGACTGTCCCCACCTCAGAGGACACTTTCCCAGGGGGACTCTGTCCACCGAGTGAGGATGCAGGTACTCCTCCTCCACCTGCAGCAGGATCAGCATCAGTCTAATTAATATTTCATTAATATCATCTAGGAAACAATATCATGAACTAACCCTAATTCTAAATAAGCGTCGCAGAAATGACACTGAGAGTGGGATAAAAGTGTGATCTAAGTGGAAGAAAACAATGGCTGTAAAATCAGCAGACGTTTGTTCCAATGAAAAAGAGCATTCCCACAGAGAATATAATCCTAATCTCAGGCAGTCATATCATCACCTTGTCAGCAGGAGCGCTGTAAAGTTCAGGGAGCAGACGAATCCCATCCTTCTGTTTGATGAGGATTCCCTCCAAAGCATCCTGATATTCCTGGACCTGGAAGAACACAGATTACTGTCAAAATAATCTGGAATAACACAAATTATCCTCATCCTTGGACCTGTAGCAGCACAGGTCATCTTATTCTGGACCGTCATAATCCTGGATCTAAAACAAAACAGATTCCCTTCATCCTAGACCTGGAATAACACTGTTTATTTCCATCCAGTTCCTAGTATTCCGCAGCCCATCTTTATTTTTGACTTGGAACAATACAGATAATCTTATCATGGAACTGGAATTAAACATTTTATCCGAATCCCAGACCTGGAATAACACACAGAGCAGATCATCACCATTTTGGATTTAGAACAACACAGATCATTTTGAAACAGCACAGGTCATCTTCAACTTTGACCTGGAACAACACTGACTGACTTCATCCTGGACCTGGATTAACAAATATTATCTTTTCCTTGGACCTGGAATATCAATCGTCTTCATCCTGGTTTTGGAATAAACCCCTTTCATGAGATGCCTCTCTCCTGTCTCACAGACTGCTCTGTAACCACAGACCTGTTCAGGGCTGTTGATGAAGATTCCGTCCAGGATCAGGTAGGTCCAGAAAAGTGGCCACTCACACTCGATATTCTCAAAGAGCTTCAGCTCTGCTGACTCGTAGTACAGTCGGTTTGGATCCTGGACAAAAAAACCCAGATGATCTGATTGAAAACAACAACAGCCATGAAAACATCAGGTAAAAGGGAGTTGACACCAGAACATTCACCTCTTTGGGAGTTTTGTGTCCGTCTCTGAGGAACCGGCAGCAGCCGTATCGACCCTGAACAAGACAACGACAGCAAGTTTACAGAGACACTGACAAAAGGAGGTGAATGAGGAGGTGCCAAGACACACTTGCAGTTTGGAGATGATCTCCTCCTTGGTCATGTTAACGATGCTAATGTCCTCCACAGCAAAGGCCGGGTAGGAGATGATGGCCAGGACTCCTGCGTCCACCTCCTTGGATATGGAGGCTCTGGGTAACATGGAGGTGAGGATGGACTGGAGGGAGAGGGTGTGGGGGCGGGGCTTTCAGCAAGTGCTAAGGATGACTTCCTGATATACAATACTGTGTGTGTGTGTGTGTGTGCACGTCACCTGGCAGTGCTGGATGTCGTCAGCCAGAGCGTGAACCACAGATCCTGGTCCTCCTTTGGCTCCAAACAGGTTCAGATCATCCAGAGCCTCCAGAGCAGCCTGAGGACACACATGGGTCATGTGACCTTCAACCCTTGAACTCTGATGGGCCAGGTGCAGGACCACTGCTGACCAGTGTGTGTGTGTGTGTGTGTGTGTGTGTGTGTGTGTGTGAAAGAACAGTCTCAGGGGAATCCTTGTTTGAATTCAAATGTGACAGAGAGAACCGATCTTTGGTTTCTTTTGGTTTCCTCAGTCAGCAGGTGTTCGTGTCATGACCCTGATGTTTTTATCTAAAAGACTCAACTTTACCGGTTGATCAAGTTTAAGAATCAGAACCAGTGTCTTTGTCTGTCTTCCAGGTATGGACAGAGTGCAGGGTTTGTCAGTGTGTTCACAGGTGAGTGCTGAGCCAAGAACAATTACGATGCATCAGAAAAAATGTGGTCAGACTGAAAAGTCCTGCTGATGATGTTCCACACACACCTGCCAAATATGAGCTCACATCTACTGTGATAAAGTTCAGGCTGGAGAAGCTACAGAGGGACCAGCTGAGGGTCAGAGATTCCAGGTAATCTCTCACATCTGTGGCCAGAGGTCAAACAGGTCCTTGACCTATCGTTGTGATCTGGACCCCGGTCACAGCAGAGACTTCCTAAAGACTAATACCTTGCTGACCTTTAGCGATGTGCCTGTGACCTATGATCTTTGACCATTTCAAGTACAAAATCTACAATATAGCCAGAGCAGAGCGAAGTGGTCGATAAAGTTTTGTTTAAACAGATCTGAACAAATTAAAAATGTCTGTGTTCTATGATTTTTAAAAACATCTGATAAAGTAAGAAGTTTCCTCCTCCAGTTTCCTCCCAGAATGCAAAAACTGGTCCCCAATGACTGCTAGAACTGGCTGCAGCCAACACGCTCCGCCCCACCCCCAACACACACCACCTCAAACAGGGTTAGCTGGTGGGAGATAGATGGCTGTTATGTCTTATTTGATTGTGTTTTATGTTTTAAACCATTGAGAACAGCAAATGAAATGTGCCTTGTTGTTAATGACACTTAGTTTTGGGCAGTGGTGGCTTAGTGGTTAAGGAAACGGACTTGGGTCCAGAAGCCTTCAGGTTTGAGTCCACCAGCTGCCAAGTTACCACTGAGGTGCCCTGAGCATGGCTCTGTCCCCACACACTGCTCCCTGGGCGTGTGTGTCTGTTATTTCAGGAAGTCATTCGTGGAGGTGGACAGACAACCTGACACCTGCTGTTTTCTGCAGGGCCAGAGCAGCAGTGTCTCAGCAGAAAAGAAAACATTTATATAGTTGGCACACTGACAGTGGACATGACACAGCCGTTTATTCTTCAGAGGTAAACATGGTGTGAACAGCCAGAATAAGTGAACTGCCCAGCAGGACGACTGACGTCTGCTGGCTTCACACCACACTCTTCATACACTTTCCTCTGTTGGTCTACATGTCCAAGTCGTCGAAAGATCACAGTGAATGCAGGACTGCAGAATTGAAGAGGCCTCTTGGATGAGCGGTGAAACGTCTTTAAAAAAAACCCCTACTACGTCCAGTTGCCCTCCATGGAACTATTTTTAGATCACGGTAAATGTCACATCAGTCAGCAGACACTTGTAACCTTTAACTTTGACCTGGAGCAGTGAGTCTCACTCATGAAGCTGTCTGTGATTCTAACAAAGTTCTGCTCACACTTCCTGATCACGGGAAGTAGAAGTAGTTATTGCAAAATGTGTGTGTGTGAAAAGGGTGTGTAGGTTCACCTTGGCCATTCCTATGGAGCTGGCGTTAATCTCAGTGATGCCCTGGTTGGTTTTGTCACCTCGTTCCCACATACCATAATCCTGTGAGGACCAAACACTGAGTTTAAGGTTTGTCAGTAGGTTTAAAGTTAACTAGTCACTAGTAGTTCAATTAACTATTAGGTTTGGTAAATAAAAACAAAACAATGAAACTTACTGCCACTTTGTAGGCTGTCTCTATGTAGAACAGGAGATTCTGGACCACATCCACCTCGTCCTGAGTGTAGATGATGTGAAGACCTGTGACATGAAGCCAGTCCTTCATTAAAATGTTACACAATGATGTACATAAGAGCTCAAAGACGAATACAGGACAAAAGTTCAAAAACATTCATTTCAGCTGACAGACAAAGGAACAGAGGGGAGAAACTGTTGTGGGACTTCCTGACTTCACTGTTTGGCTTTGTTCAGATTCACATAAGGTATCCAATCTGACCACAGGAGGCAGCAGTGGGTCATCAACTGCTGTGTTCCTGTGAGCTAAAATGACACCTATCTTCTATAGCCTTGCGTTGTGATCAGTTAATTATGTCGCAACAAAGACATGCTGAATGAAAGTGATATGTGAGTGTGAGAGAAGCTGAGGGTGACCACATTTTTCAGGTATTGTTTCCAGTAATCCAGCATCAGATAAAATGAAGATGAACATGTTTTCTGATCATGGCTGAATGGAAGGCGTGACACTGTGGGAGGAGCTCTTACATCTATATATGTGGATTCTTGGAACA
Source organism: Cynoglossus semilaevis (assembly GCF_000523025.1). Lineage (NCBI taxonomy): Eukaryota > Metazoa > Chordata > Actinopteri > Pleuronectiformes > Cynoglossidae > Cynoglossus > Cynoglossus semilaevis. Next base: position 23,522,795 of record NC_024307.1, on the reverse strand, counting down.
AAGTGAAGGATAAACAGTGAAGATGGCTCTTCAACACTTTGTCTCGGCTTTCACTCTGACCTGCCTTCTCTTATCTCCAGGTAAAGAAAACACAGTTTTTTATCATTTTAATCATCAAACTGAAGACTGTTGAGAATGGAGGACGCTGTCTTTATGTCTGTCTCTCTTTACTTCAGTAGAACACACTTAGGTTAGCTATGATCTGTTCTCTTTACGACAAGAAAAATATGAAGAACGCTGACAAAGACAGACTGACACTGTTCCCACACAGCACTCATGATGGTGGATGGAACACTTGTTTATACAAAACACGGCAGCAGTCGAATGCATTCTGGGGTTGGTTGAACATTAGGACAGCGGGGATTTAAGTCAGGTCAGAGTTTCAACAGTGTTATCTGAGTTAGACTGGTTAACACCTATATAGTAAAAAGACCAGGAATTCCAGTGACAATGAACTAATATATTTATTCTGCTTTCTGCTAACTGTTAACGCCTCCTTCACCCTCACCTCTCTCTGTTTGTTTTTTCAGGCTGTCAATCAGAGATGGGTGAGTCAAACATTACAAACATTTGAAATGGAACACAAGCAGACTGGTAGAGGATATCAATCCTCATTTTTGATGGAATTTGATTTGACTGCTTCAGTGGCAGTGTTTGGTTGGAATCAAAACCAGCACTAAAACCTAGATCTGATTAAACCCACATTGGTCTACGTCTTACTGTATTTCTCTGGCTGTGAGATGGACTCCACCCAAAGAAAAGTTACATTTGTAAACCACTCACACTTATCCAGACCAAAACCTACAAAGAAAATCAGTGATTTTAGCTCACGCAGAAAACAGTTGTTGGTTTGTTTGGTTCAAACCTTGGTTCAAAGTGACTTTGGTAACACACATTGACCACAGGAGGCATTCTGAAGAAGAATGGTTTAAATTGGTTCCATCTTATGAAACCGGACCTGGATTATTATAGTTGGTAAAATTCTGGGAACATGTTTCTTCTAGAATGTGGCATTACTCCTCTGAACAACACAATGACTGGAGGAGAGAACATTCCAAGACAATGGCCCTGGCAGGTGTATATAACACAGGGTTACCCATGGAGCTGTGGAGGATCTCTGATCTCTGACCTCTGGGTGTTGTCATCTGCTACCTGCATCAACAATACTATGTGAGGAACCCTTCAACGTTCTGAAAACGATCATAATAATCACTATTGAGTTTGCCACTATGGTTCCCTTTCCATAAAACGTAAATTTAGCAGCTACCGTAATTATTCAAACTAAAATCAATTGTTGCTGAAAAATATAACATTTTTCTTTTCCAGGTATAATGGAAGCATGATGCATGTTTATCTGGGCGGCCCTAATAACACAGTGGCACGCAACGTTACCAGCATCACTTTCTATGACGTTACTGAGAGTGGAAACGACATTTGTCTTTTGAAACTGGAGAGTCCTGTGGCGTTCACTGACCATATTCGACCCATTTGTTTACCCACAAACAACAGCAGTTTCTACACCGGGATGCCCGCCTGGTTCACCAGCCAGTATTGGAACGGTAAAGTCTTTTTTGGTCCTTGGTTAGAGCAGAACATTGTCAATGTCTTCATACTTACAAAGAATGGAACATTGTGGTGTTTGGAGAATGGTGCTTCTGTTTGGGATGTTATTAACACTGTTGATTTGACCTCCTGTCCTCAACAGTCAATTGGAACCTACACCTCTCTATAATGGGACACGACAGGTGTGAGTGCTACAGGAATGAAAACATCTCACAAAACACAATCTGTGCTCAAGGTTATGTAAGGGTGAGCACCATTCACTGTTGACATCCAGTCTTTTGTTTGCTTTCAGAAAATGATCACTACCCATCATGGAAATAATCTGTTGATTTAAACTGAGATTCTCATCTTCAATAAAAACTGGTTTTGGTCAAATTAGAGGAATGCAAAGTACAGGAAAATGGAAGGAAAACAGGTTTCTTAAACCTTAAGCAGAGGAGACCCCCGCCACATCCACCACTGAGGTCACAATTCTATCCAACCACATAGTGAACTGGCCCATGTCATTTCTTTGAGCCAAGTTGGAGCTTTATTCCAACAGATTGACCCAGGATTAGACAGGTCTTTGGCCACTGCCTTTACCAGAACCTGCTGATGTTACAGAGACCAGCAGTTATTCCTTGGTCAATGAGGAGTCCTGACTTTCCTCCACATTAGTATAGAAGTCAGAGTGAACATTTAGGGATAAAAAACATAAATTCCTGTCTCTGCTCACTCTCCCTGTTGTCCTCCCTCAGATGAGTAACAATGGAGGACCGATGATGACCAAAGACCGGTATGGAACCAATGTGTGGGTCCAAGCTGGAATTGAAAATGGTTCATGGGGGATTTACCAGACCTTCATCTCTGTATCCTTCTATGAAGACTGGATCAAGGAGAAAACTATGGGGAACCAACCAGGCTTTGTCACTGTCAACTCTGATGGATTTGATCCAGACAGTGACTTCTCCTGTGAAGACTACAGTGTGTTTGCAGGTGGAGAGAACCTGGTTCCCATCTCTCACTTCATCTCACTCTCTGTTCCTCTGCTCTTCTTCTATCTGCTGCTCTAAGATGACAACTAGAAGCAGACCTCCTCCTGTCCCTGCACTCTCTGACTCTTTGTGCAGTTTGATCAATCAATAGAATCACTGCTGGGATGTGGGTTAAATTACAGACAAAACGCTGGTGAAATTTTGACAAGAAGTGTGCGTGTGACACTGAGAACTGTCTGGAACTGTGGCTGAAGTCAGTGTCCTAACACAGCAGAGAATAAAATCGTTGACCACGACTGGACTCAGTGTCTGTGTGTTGTTTGTGGATCAGCTCTAATCACAGACTCTCCATGAAAACACAGTTAGATTGATATATTCTGTGACTGGGGATTTTCCTCTGTTCACTTTTTTAGCCAACGATCAACAGACATTAACAACAGGAACTTAGATTTAACTATGCACTCCCCCGCACCAGTCCATAAAGAATCGGTAAATTTAGCTTGGTCCAGCTTGGTCGCTGGTCCACTGTTGCCTCCTGTGTTGCCTCCTGTGATCAAACCGAGTCACTTGGTTAAATCCAAACAAAGAAAATCAAACAGTATAGTTACAACAGAGGTCCTATGAGCTAAAACTACAGATTTTCTCTACGGTCTTGGGTTGTGAGCTAAAATCAGCTATTTCCCCTTACAGCAAAGTCGTTGCGTAACAGTACACGTTAGTGTGAGGACGAAGCTGAAGGTGATGACCTAATATTTCAGGTGTTGTTTTCAGTAATTCATCATCAGATGAAATGAAGATTAACGTGTTTGTCTTCATGTGTGTCCTGATGGTGTGACACTGTGGGAGTTCTCATATCTATTACTATATGATTGTGGTATGATCTGTGTTAAGGGTGAAAATAAAACCGTCACGTAGCAAAACGTGACCAAAACACAATAAAGCTGACAAACAAAGACAACGCACTGCGCTCATGATAATGGCTTTAGCACATTTATGCTCAGGACATCCACAACTACTTCTGGCTTCTTCCAGAAATCCACATACAGTATATCACGACCTGTGACCTTCTCAACCCTTCAAACTAGGGGTTCATTCCAAAATCATTCACTCTGTTCAGGATTCTCTGATGAAAAGAGAAAAACCAACATACTTTTGTATCCACCATTGCCTACGGTGAAATTCCTGCATTTTCCTTCTAAATGAAAATACTTACATACTTGGAATAAAGGTTTATTAACAGTAGTTAAACCTTCATTTCTTAAAAAAGACAAGGAATTCCAGTGACAATGGACGACAATATATTATTTTTTCTGCTTTTTGCTGAGTCTTAACGCCTCCTTCCCCCTTTCCCTCACCTCTCTCTGTTTTGTCTTAGGCTGCCAATCAGAGATGGGTGAATCAATCATTACAAACATTAGAAATGGAAAGTACAAACACAATGGTTTGTTGCTGCAGACTTCTTATTTATCTGGCTGGAGAGAACGTAAGGAAACATACGTTTGTAAACCACTCACCGTCATCCAGACTAAAGTCTACAGAGGAAATCAGTGACGTTAGCTCATACAGAGACATTAGACTTCTACTTCTGTCTATTGTAGTTTTAGTAATTGTGCAGCTGCCTCTACCTGTTCCAGTCCTCAGCACACAGAGAGCCGACAGAGCTCCGTCAATTTGACGAGTTATGTTACTATTGGTTGAATAAAGTCAAGCGTCCTGCGGGCAGCCATTCTTTATCACATCATTAATTTGATGAAGAATCAGTGTCCCAACTCAAGACGCACAGCATCAGTCACAGCTACCACACAGAGCAACATTTACCTGAGGCCGTCATCTGAGCCAGGAAGAACAGGAAGAGAGAGGTGGCGTCCACCTGCAGGTGGCCCCACTGGTCATCTCCCACCACTGTGGCACAGGTGGACGTATTATATTTGGCGTGAAGGGAGTCAGACGTGCTTCTGCTGTATTTAAATTTTTCCACCTTATCCAGCTGAGGATGCCAGAGCAGACAGAGACAACACAATGAGAATGACACCAATGAACAAGAGAAACTGAAATGCAGCAAATGCTTATTAAGATACAAACTTAAAATCTTTGTGAAACTGAAAATGACAGTTTGGACCGATAAGTTGTCTTTAAATTTTCACAGGTCAACATAATATGAAAAATGGTCACACTTTGTAAAGCTTTAGCTAAGAAAAATGGAAAAATGTGGAAAAAAATATGGCTAAAACTTACTTTATACATAATTTTATATTACTATAAATAATTTTAACAGCCCCTGGCCCAACAACAACATAAAGCTGTTGAGTATAGTTGACAAAAATAAGGGCATTTTTATGTATCTTATTGGTTATATTGTTATAAAGAGTTCCGAACAGCTTTAACATCTGTGCTTTCTACTGCAGCACTTTTCTGACGTTAGACCTGAGGTTTAGCCTTCATCGTACCTGCCTCATCATACACTGGAGGACTCCTCTCATCAACTTCACCACGCTCTACAAACACAGAGAGATCTATGTCAGCTTCTTCATCACATCGTTGGGGGGAACCTGAGAGACTTCATCAGCACAAACACAGAAGGTCCATCTGATCCTTCTGACCTTCAAGACATCACCTTAGTTCTGTTTTTTCTCCAGAGCTTAGCTTTCACACTGACCTGCTCCAGTTCGTACGCCTTGGCCTTATCCTCGTCACGGTCAGCATTCTTTCTGTAGGCCAGACTAAGGGCCCACACTGACAGGATGCTGTACACATTGTCTCTGACCCAGGCATCAGGGTGATCTGGACCTCCAGGGAGGAGACCCGTCACTGGATTCTGTTAAGAATAAAGTTACATCACAACAAGCATGTAGTTCTCAGACTGAGGTCGGGTGTATTCTTCGTCTTACCTCCACAGATTACAGTCTATTTAATTTCTTCTCAAATTTAATCTTTATGGAGTTTGTAAATAAAGACTCAGAAGAAACCAACTTGTCTTGCTGAGATCTGATCCTAAGCCTCTATTCACTTAATAATCCACATAAGTATAGATCAGGAATGTCTTAAGGCAAATACAGTCTTTCTTTGAATCTTGACTGCAAACATTAAACATATAGGTGTTGGAAATTCATTGTTTACTTCAAACATGCATACATGTTCAAGTGTGTGAGTATCCAGGTTGACATAAAAGGCATTCAACTAAATTTGACAACATAAATTATACAGGTATCAGATAATGCTATTAATCGATTAACATTGTACACCGATTCAAATTGTGTATCCTGTCTTCATTCATTTAAACCCGCTCATCTACTTTAATGTTACTTTGAGTGTAGAGTAAAACCAATGTGTTTGCCAACACCAACATGGCGGCGCCGTCGACGCACCGCTGCGTCTGCGTGTAAAACACTACTAAGACACTACTTCTGTAAACACGGGTGGCGGGTACAAACACCATCTTAAGTTAATCTGAACCAATCCTGCCATCATATAAATCCGCACCTGGTGCTTGAGGATAGTTTGATGAATTATCCGGACATAGTTGTCCAGTTTCACGCCAGAGTTGCTGCGACTTCTCATGGTGACAGGCGACCGCTGCACAAACTGCTCAAATATTACTCATTGGCGTCATTTATAGATATAAAAAGTTAAATAGAACAATTAAAAATATAAGAAAAAGTTAACGCAGAGCAACTGGGGTTGAAGAAAAGACAGTTGTTTCCCCTGCTTCACTCAGACTGTTGAAACATGAAGCTGTAGTGAAGTTGCGAACCGCAGCCGGAAACAGTGTAGCAACAGCGTCCTGCCAAAACAAACGTTTCTGACTGGTTGGGCTACATTGTTACATTGCGATGTAGAATCTACGATTAATTGTGCGTCGTAATATTTCAATGTAAAACTGGTGATTTTAATGTACGTGTTGGCATTGAAATGCTTCACATCATTCAACTGTCATTGAGGCACATTACACCCATTTATGTCACAACTGCATTACTTTAGAACGGGTTTACTTGAGGTTCTTCAGTGATTTAGTTCTCTCTTGTGGGCAAATCAAAAAACTGCAACAAAGACTTCACCTAAAGTTCCGATTAAAAGTTATTAGATTTTAACCTTACTTTCTTCACTTATGCTTATGCTCTTCAACTTGAATATATTTGCTTTCGATAGAAGCACTTAATGTGCTATTCGTTGAGTTGACGTTAATGCTATGTTATATATCTCTAATTCTATTTATAAGTTTTAATCTCGCTATAACTGATTCTTGAATTTTAATTAAATTGGTTTGTATGTTAATTAAAATCCTCTGGATTTGTTTTATTTATTTTGAAATTAAGCACATTTTAAACTGTTTTCAATTGGCTGGCGTCGTTTTGTAGTGGCTGCCTTTGTTTAACAGATTGCGACAACGAACAGTCGTCCTAACTCATAAAACCGTCATCTTCAGGAGCTACATACGTTTCATGAACCTCTTTATTGTTATTTGTCAGAAATATCAGAAACTGGGTTTCATATAGTTTTACACATCTATTATAAACTGAATGAATAGATTAAACTATACAAAAACAAGTGATGCGGACTTCGGTGAGGTCTGCAATGTAGTTGCCGTTGTCCACCAGTGGGCAGCAGAAAACGGCGGCTCTCAATAATCGTCACAATAATCAAAAAGGACTTTTTTTCAATGACCGGAAAATAGTAAAGTATTTTCAAATACGATGGACAAATCTAGTTTTTAAATAAGCTACGAATTAAAAAATGTTCATTGTATATTACGTCTAAAGATAATAACGTTTCTGTTAACTTAAAGCTAGTTAACACCCACGATCTTAGGCTTTAGTTTTTGTCATAACTTTTTTTTAGTTGTGATTAGAAATGTCGCTTTTGTTGAGTTTAATTTTATATATAATCTTATATATTATTTTCTCAACTAACGGTCCAACCAGTATTTCTACTCCTGCGGCAACAGCATTAATGTTCGTGTCCTTAAACCGGGCGGTGCCGTTGTAATAAGCGAGCGCCCTCTTTTCTGCGGCGTCCAGAACTGCTCTCTGATTGGCCTGCCTGGATCAAATTTGAGCCAATGAGCACACGGGCAGCACATTTGGATCCGCGAGAAATCAGTTTGTGTTTGAAAAACACACACGGACCTGATCAGGACAAAACCTTGACGGTGGTATTTTGTTAAAAGATAGCGGAGTTCATGTATATTATTAAAAAGTAGAACCGTTTAAAAAAGAAACAAACAACCTCGGTGAAAAGGAAGTGCGTCGTGCAACCTCGTGTTTAAGTGCGAGGGTAAGTGAATCGAGCTCTTTTGTTTTTCTTTTTGTGCATAAGGCGTTAAAATGCATCAAAGCAGATTCTTCTTCCGGTACATTCATTCTCGCGTTTTATTTTACATGCATGCTGTAAAATGCAAATGTTTGTTTCCACAGGTCATAGTTTCGGAGGAAAAAAGGAATTAAATCGAACTAAAGATGCCTGTTCAGAAGAAAAAGAACGTTTCAGTCTCAGCAGCGCAGAGCAGGATCCCGAGTCTCAGATCTGCTGAGAACAAGGTCAGATCATTGTATTTTAACGCCATACAAATACATTGAAAACATTTGGATTTATTCATTGTTATGGTATCTTTAAGTTCAAGTCACAGCAGATTGGTTTCTACACATAACTCCACCCAAATTAGGGTTCAGAGGCATAAACCAAGCCGTATAGTTTACATCGCTAAATGAATGATAAAAAATACGTTATTTAAAAGTGCTTTATTAGTTAAAAAAGGCCTTTCCTCAAAACACTGTTCATTTATATACACACAACAATTAATATTTAGCTAAATAGAAACAAATCCGACCTTTATCTTAAACTGACCTGCTGTTAAACTTCCCAACAGTCAACACATAAAGACCGATAAGGAGAGTAGAGAGGAGTGTCTGAAGGAGGGAGGACAGTGAAAAGCTTAGTGATCAGGAGACGACTTGATAAAGAGACTAATTGAGACTGGAGCTCTGCTCATCTTAAATCACACTTCTCCAAGACACTGTCTGGCAAATCACAACAGAGCAGAATGAGCATGCAGTGGACATTGACTGGTTGTGTGGTGCTGCTGGTTTGAAAGGACAGATGGACACATCACTTATCTCAGGCCAAAAGAGATGTTGACGTTCATGCAGGAGAAGAGAAGTAAAAAAGACATGGAGCCAAGGTGGGAGGATGGTCAGTTTGAAGAATTCACTGACCAACAGCTTCCTGAGCCAGAACATGGAGGAAATGCAGAGAAAACGGTGGAAATCGCTGTGCGTCTTTCACCCAAACAGCTGGTGTTTGTGTGTGGTACCAGTGCTCCATAAAATGGTTGAGGATCATTAGGAAGAGGAAACGGTGATCGTGACGACTCTGAAATAGACGATGCTGTGCAAATTCTTCATAACCAACATTTGCAATTATTTTATTGTTTATTAATAAATCAGTCAATACGTGTAATTAATATTATCAATAACGTCTACAACCACGAAGGAAACAGCAGTAACGATGTTCATTCATTAGGGGGCGCGCTCACAGTGTCTGCACCTTTATGTAGCACAGTTTGACAGTGTGAAACACAAAATCAATGTGTGTGTTTGTGTGTTGCCAGGTTGAAGGTCCTCAGGTGAAGCGCTCGTCGTCGCCACCTCATGGAGCTCCAAAAAAGAGGACGGCTTTTATCGACATCACCAATGTGAGGCTTTCGTTTGTGCGTGTGTCCGTGCGTGTTTAATCTTGACACAGAGAAAAATCAACTTTGTAAAATGAACTGTTTTGAGAGACAAATAGACAAACTCGAATAGAAGAATGTCTAAAAATAACTTTAGTAACAACTGAATTGAAGACAAATACTTGAGTTTTTCCCAACATTGTTGGTAAAATGTCTCCTACTTTTTTCATAAATCTTCAGGACTTCACTCTTCAAGTTTTTGGTTTTGTTTTTTCCAGGCTCATAAAGTCGGGTTCAACTTTCCAGGCAGAAAGAAGAAAAAGGAGGTGGTGAAAAAGATTAGCTCCTCTTCATCCTCCTCTTCCTCATCGTCTGTAAAGAGACACAACAACCCCAAAACGTAAAGACATATCGTGTTGTTTGTTCATTTCTCTTGTTTTTCTATTTTATTTTATTTTCATTTCTTGCTTCATAGGTCGTCTGTGAGCTCAGAGAAGGAGAAGAGTGATGAGGAGGAGACGCCAGAGGTAGCAGCAGCGCCAGTAGAAGAGCTGGAAGTTGCTGCGCCCTCTGCTGTTAAACTTGTGCCATCACATCTTATCAGACAGGAAGTAAGAATTGTTTTAAACTTTTTTGTAATTTATCAGTCAGTGAATTTTTTTTTTTTTTTTTTTAGATGAATGAAAACTTTTTTTTTCTGTAGATTCCAGTGGAGTTTGACATTGACTCTGAAAACTCGGACGACATCTTCATGTGTCCCGAATACGCCAAGGACATCTTCGACTACCTCAAACGTAGAGAGGTGATTTACTTTTTCTTTTTCTTTTCGAATCGAAACTTATTTTCATGTTCTCATTTTCTCCTTGTTCTTTCCTCAGGAAAAGTTTGTCCTTGACAACTACATGCACAAACAGCCCACTCTCAGCACAGAGATGAGGGCCATCCTCGTTGACTGGCTGGTGGAGGTTCAGGTTAGTTCAGTTCAGTTAATGTTCATACAAGTTGGTAGTGTTTCCACTACACCTAACTATGTGTGACCTAACATGTTACTGACCTGACATGTTACTTTACCTTATGTTTCCCCATTGGTTGCTGCTGCTCCTCCTGCAGGAGAACTTTGAGCTGTACCATGAGACCCTCTACCTGGCTGTGAAGCTGACAGATCAGTATCTGTCCCAGACTGTGATCCAAAGAGAGATGCTGCAGCTACTGGGCTCCACCTGCATGCTCATTGCCTCCAAACTAGAGGTGGGTGAAGCCTCCAGCGTCCAGAGTCAGACTGAAGGTCTTGAAAACATGACCACACAGTGTTTATGGACCACACCGTTATTGGTGAAGTTTGACATCCTGCTGGATCAGATTGTCCTTACAAACATCTTAACACCTAGCTAATAACTAACTTAACTAATCCATGGTCATGTGACTGTTGTGGTAGGAACGCAGCCCACCATGTGTTGATGACTTCCTGTATATCTGTGACGACGCATACAAGAAGGAGGAGTTAATCACCATGGAGTGCAACATCCTGCAGACGTTGTCCTTTGACATTAACATTCCCATTCCATACCGGTTCCTGCGGCGCTATGCTAAGGTGTGTGTGTGTTCTACACGCTGGGTTGTAATTCACGTTAAATCAGTAACTTAAGCGATGGTTCTTATGTGCTTGTGTTGTTTTGGTGCAGTGTGTAAATGCAGGTATGGACACACTGACTCTGGCTCGGTTCTACTGTGAGCTCAGTCTGCTGGACATGGACCTGGTTACAGAGAGGGGTTCTGCACTGGCATCAGCCTGCCTGCTGATGGCGCTGCTCAGCAAAGACCTAGGAGGATGGGTGTGTTTGATTTATTTGCTCAACCAGTTATGAAACAAAAGGCTCTAAAAATCATGATAGATGTACATATTTGTTTTTATATTATAGTTCTTTATTTTTTCTCAGAAAAATATTTTCTTATAAGTAGTGGCAGCTGTCACTGAGTGCCCACAGTGAGGCATGCTGGGTCATTGTCTTGTCTCTGCTCAACCTCGGGGCCAGTGTTCGACAAACCACATGCTTTCAAACACAGCTGTGATAATAATCATACTAACATTTACTCTCTCCTCCTATTTCTCCTCCTCATCCTGGACCAGTCTCCCATTCTACAGTTCCACTCTGGATACCAGCTGTCAGACCTGGCTCCTGTAGTGAGGAAACTTTACATCACACTCTCAGCTCCTCCTGACGAAAAGCTCAAGGCTGTCCGAAACAAATATTCTCACAAGTAAGATTTTAATCTCTGAACTTAAACAGGTGTTAAACATAATAATAATAATAAACATGTTATTCATGTATGCCTGAAAGGTTGGAACAGGTCCTTTAATTTGGGCTACATTTTCAATTTCCATTGTGATCATTATGATGTAGATGTTAAAACAAAAGTCGTTAAAAAGATATAGCAGTAAAGTGAGACTGGAATAGTTAAGGCTCCAGAAGTCAGTATTTTGGTGACAGAAAAACTGGTGTGTTTTTCAGGGTATTCTTTGAAGTGGCCTCTCTACCATTGATGAAGCTGGACGTTCTGGAAAAGGCTTTACGTCAGTGAAAAGATGGCTCAGCAGAGAAGTCTGTAAATAGTTTTGTTGATATGTTAAATATTTATTTCCTTTGTCCAGTTAATTCATTTTTATTCATATTTGAAATAAATGTTTTTTTTATTGTTTTAACTCCATGATGATTATCTTTCCTGCTGCATTTATACGATAAAAAAACGTTAAAAGAATCTGAGCTTTGGAAAAGGCTTCATGTGAAGTGTCTTTTAGATGAATCCCGTGTTTATCATGTTCGTCGCCTGTACAAAATTATGATCTTTTACACAAGGGGCTTTGATTCAAAGTCAAAATAAAAATGTTTTTCTAAACCTCTTTGTTAAAAGTCGATTTATTGTTTTACGTGTTTTAAGTTCTTATGAGAGAATTGGCCAATGTCCACAGTCATCCTGAGTCAGGACGATTCAAACCATCAGTGTTTTTGAAATTGAACTGTCCACGTGTTAGTTCATTTCATTTGATTTGCAAAAAGGTAAAAAGATCTTTGGATTTGAACACGAGATGCACAGAGTGGTTCACACACACGACTACTAACAGCACTAGTTAGGAGGTTTACAGCTGCTGTCATTTGAGTAGATTAAAAGTACAGTACTCTCCCTTTAATTATTATTTATTATTATTTTATATTAATATTTGTTTAATCATAATCTGTCTTTGATGTTTAGATGGAGGGATTATGAATAATTAATTTGTAGTATATTTCTCAGGGGCTGGACCAAATTAATTGTTTTTTAGTTATTTTTAACGAAAATTCTATCGAGATATGAGTGGATCGACACAAGTGCTGCTGTGGAACGGATTAAACTCTTAGCCCCACTGTATATGCACAGTATATAGTAGCAAAGATAAACGTATTATGTGGAGTATATGATTTATATAAGAGAAAGTGAATTATTTGTCATTGTGACACACACACACACACACAAGGGATAAAGTTGATGAGCCACACAATGAAGATTTGGGAAACAGTGGTTGAAGCTAGGTTGAGGCAGGAAGTGGAGATTTGTGAACAACAGTATGGTTTCATGCCTAGGAAGAGTACCACAGATGCAATATTTGCCTTGAGGATGTTGATGGAGAAGTACAGAGAAGGTCAGAAGGAGCTACATTGTGTATTTGTAGAT
>NC_024307.1:23497975-23509020 GCF_000523025.1 Cynoglossus semilaevis | reverse complement strand
GAAAAGAAGGATGTGGAGTATATTTAGAGTTTTTATGAACAGTGGTGTACCGTCAAGGCCTGCAGGGCCTTCTCTGCTCGCCTAAACAGTATCAGAATCAATAACTTAGTTTTCAATATATTTATCATAAATACAGAGGATTCTGTTCTCATCATTCATGCTTGCTCTTGGCTTTTCTCCTGGTTGTGGCTTTGTGATTTGTTTTATCCAATCATATTTCAGCCCTAAGGCCTTCAGAGTTGGTACTGCTGGGCTGGGAGCTTAAAATGAATGGCAAAGAGATGTTTGTTTAACCAATCAGTTTTTGAGTTGGCACCAGGCTGATGCCTTCTAGCGGGATCACATTTATGTTATGTTGGCGATTTGAGTGATTTGATTGGATGATCAGAGAATTTATTATTGTACATTTCCATTTAGTATCTCACTCCAGTCACCAAGCTCCATGTTTTGAAACTTGTTGAACTGAAGAGAGAACTTGTACAGAAATGTTTCATTGTTGGTATAGGTATAATATTTTGCACCTGAAGAACATTTTAGTTATGCTGATGATTAAAGGAAAATGAATCGTCAAAAACAGGCAACAGGGTACAGGCAATTCACAATTAACAAATAAGTCAGAAATCTGAATAAAAAAAATTATTCGAACCAAACTCGATAAATCATTTCCTGGTTGCCAGAGGCTACTGATGTTAGTATGCTCTACGGCCTCCAGAGGTCAGGTATGCACCAATTTTAACGTTTCTCATCTACGTGCGTTGTTCAGGTTCTGTGGTCTTTTGCTTAGAACAGTTTTCTTGATTGTCTCTGTTGAGGTTTCTACTGCGTTTCAGAATGACTTGAGTTGAACAGTGCACAATGTGAACTTCAACCCACAGAATATTGGAGCTGAATCTAACTGTGTTTTCATGGAGATGAATCTGTGATTAGAGCTGATCCACAAACAACAGTGACAGTGAGTCCAGTCGTGGTGATTTCTTTTATTCTCAGCTGTGTTAGGAGACTGACTTCAGCCACAGTTACAGACACTTCTCAGCCTCATTCTCAGTGTCACACACACACATTTCATCACACTTGTTTTATGTGTGTCGTCAAAATTTCAGCTGCGTTTCATCTGTAATTTAACCCGGCAGAGAATATATTAATGATTGATTAAAATGGACACGCTCAGTGAGATGTCGGTGAAGAGAGAGAGTGCAGGGACAGGAGGAGGTCTGCTTCTAGTTGTCATCTTAGAGCAGCAGATAGAAGAAGAGCAGAGGAACAGAGAGTGAGATGAAGTGAGAGATGGGAACCAGGTTCTCTCCACCTGCAAACACACTGCCATCCTCTAGGGTGCTCATCTGCACTGTGGTAGGTGTGTGTGTGGTGGTGGTGGTGCTGATGCTGGTGGCTGTTGCAGGTGAACAGACAAAGTCTAAATCTGGATCTCTGCCTCCAGAGGTGAAAGTTACAAAGCCAAGTGTGTTCCCTGTGGTGATGTTTTTGATCCAGTCTTCGTACCTGGACACAGCGGTGTAGACCGCTGGTATGTTGGGTTTGGCACAGGCCTCTCCAAAACTCACGATTCCATTCTGGACCCACCTTGAACTGACTGGGTCCACTTTGACCACCATTGGTCCTCCAGAATCTCCCTAAGTAAAAGACAGTGAAAACAAGATTTTCAGTATTAACCAAAAAAAACTCTGCAAAGTCAACACTCCTGGACAAGTCCCCAGAATCAAGTCCCCATGACAGACATGACCTGTGGTGGTCTCTGTGATCCAGGGTCAAGTCTCGGAGACAGTCTCTGTGATCTAGGGTCAAGTCTCGGGGACAGTCTCTGTGATCCAGGGTCAAGTCTCGGAGACAGTCTCTGTGATCTAGGGTCAAGTCTCGGGGACAGTCTCTGTGGTCTATTCTGACAGCAGTGGTTCTACCCTGAAGTCTGTGGTCTTTGTTTCATGTCTCAGACTAAAGAAACCTGATTGGATTAAACCTCATGTCCAGTGCTTCTGACTGAAGTCTTAAAACTATGACATTGTCGAGTGAGAATTAACACAGCCCCGAATAATTCTGAGGATCTGACACCCCCTTTTGGAGCTCTTTATTGGTGTACTCCCCATGGCCTATTGATCAACAGAACATTTCATATAAAAACAGTGGTGGTCACCTGACAGGCGTCTTTCCCTCCCTCACTGGTTCCAGCACAGATCATGAACTCTGTGATCAGATACCACTGCAGACACTGACACTCATTGTTTCCCACCACAGGTAGATTGACCTCCTGCAGTACGTCGGACAGACTGTATGCTGGGGACAAGAAGTCAGAGTAACCAACCATCATCATGTCTCTGTTTGACTTGACCACATCACAGCTTACCGTCGGGGTCAGTGTTTCCCCAGCCCGTCACCCAGGTGCTCGTCCCAGTGTAGAAGGTGCTGTTGCTTGTGGGTAAACAAATAGGTCTTATGTAATTGGTAAAATCCACAGGACTATCCAGCTTCACAAGACAAATGTCATGTTCGTTGGTCAGAAGGTTGTACGACTCATGACACTGAATCTCAGAAACGCTTCGTGAGACTTCGTTGAAGTTTGGACCGGTCTTTATGAGGCGGCCCACATAAACAGTAATGGTGTTTTTTTCAAACCTAAAAAGAATCAAATAACAATAAAACAACAAGACTCTCATCTTGGCTCTGTGACTGATAAAGTACCTTGAATGCATCCTCACCCAGATAGACAATGAGCAGCGGTCAACACCCACAGGTTAGAGATTAGAGACCCGCCGCAGAAGTGCGCACCGTCTGTCTCCAGAGAAACTTGCCAGGGCCATACTCCTGGAGATGAATTCTCACCTCCAACTATTCTGGTGTTCAGAGGAGCAATTCCACACTCTAGAAGAGATGTGTTCTTAGACTTTCATCATTATCCAAATTCTGTGATTGACCTATGTGCACATGGTCATCTCCCTCTTACACCGACTGTAACAACAACAGGTTCGCAAACCACTCACTCTCTCCATTTGGACTCTAGAACTGAACTAAACTAAACTAAACTGGGACCAAAAACCACTGGTTTTCTCCATGGACTTTAGTGTGTGAGAGTGTTTTACTGTCTAGCAGTGAGATAATGAGTTCATAAATGATGTTCATGTCAGTGTAATGGAAACAGATTGTTCTTAATCTGGTTTACCACTACAGTATGATTACTACAGTGGCGTAGTGTCACTTAATGACAGGTTTCCAACTACTTGATGAATGTGTGAAGGTAGTTTGACTCACCCAGCTCTGCTTGACAGCCTGAAACAGCAGAGAGAGCGAGAGTGTTAACAGGAAGCAGAAAATATAATTATTTCATCACCTTGTGTCAGTGATATTTTTCTTACTCTTATTATCCCTGGAGATTTAACTACAAACAATATTTTTTTAAAAATTGCCAAAATAATTGAGACAATATAGGAGGAAAGTGAACTCCTTGTCACTGTGACACAGCTCACCACTGCACACAACCAAATGTGACCTCTGTTTTTAACCCATCACCAAAGTGAACAGTGGCAGCTTTAAGAACCAGGGAGCAGTGAGTGGAGACGGAGCCATGACAGAGCACCTCAGTGGGAACTTGGCAGATGGTGGACTAGAACCTGGACCCTTCTGGACCCAATTCTGCTTCCTTAACCACTAAGCCACCACCGCCCCCTTTTTTTAATATTAGAACCTGAAGCCAACTCTGCTTCATGAACCACTGAGCCACCACTGCTATAATTCACACCTTTTAAAATTTGAAGTCCAATTCAATTAAAATAATCTGATGCTAATCCACTTCAGGTTTGTCAGATTACATTACCCCAGGATACAATTGGCTTCTGCTATATTTTGTAGCTTTTTTTATCATTAACACAAATCATAATAATAAACCAAGAACCAAGTTAAGATTTAACGCCGTCCATCAGACAGCTGCTGATGAGCAGAGGCTGTGGAACATTGACAGCAAAAAGTCAAGGACATCAAGACAACAGCAGTGAGGACAGGAGTGAATGGAGGAGTGTGTCCTCCACTCTGAACAATCTTTTATAATCTTGTTTCTTTACCTGGAGATAAGAGAAGGCAGGTCAGAGTGAAAGCCGAGAAAAAGAGTTGAAGAGCCATCTCCACTGTTTATCCTTCACTTTGTTTCAAGTCTATAACCGTGTGATGTTTCTGGGCTGCACCTGCATCATGTTCACAACATATGAAGACAAACATGTTAGTCTGGATTCTCTCTAGGCTCATTAACATTGCTGCCACTGCTGCTCCATAAGGTCACACACACACACACACACCTCCTGTAAAGGTCATTAACCACTCAGTGACTCTGGGTGAACGTAAACCGTTGGGCTGTTGTCGAGGCCCTAATATTGTTAAATACTTCACCTTTAGCTGCCTACCAAACACCTGTGGGTTTAGTAGGAAAAAAACAACCTTGAATTAGAACTCTTTGTGTGTGTGTGTGTGTGTGTGTACCCTTTCTTACACAAACCTTTAGCCTTACACACTAATACTTATAAAACAGGTTAAGCTGACAAAACTACATTACTATAAATTATTGTCCAAGCAAACACACACACCCACACGCACACGTGAGTTCTCATTGTACATGTGTTGGATGGACTTACTCTCCCCTGGTGGAAACAGCACCAGTCCAGGTGGAGTGGTTAAAGAAGACTGCAGCTGGTTCCTGTCATGTCCCCAGGTTGGGCACCACTGATGTAATAGAGAAGACGTGATTTACTTCACCTTTTAATGACATGGAATCTTAGATTTCTTTGTCACAGTTTTTGTATTTTTTTTTTTCAAACAAAACAGCAGGAAAAACTACAAATAGAAAAACAAAAACAAACAAGGAAACAAAAAACCAAAGGAAAGAACAGCTGAGGTTTTCACTGCTGCTCCCCCTCTGCTCCTGCTCTGCATCTCCTCATCTCCACTCCTTTATTTCTCTGAAAGAAACGATGCTCCAAACATCAGATCAATAAGGTTGAGTCTTTGGAGGTACAGTGTAATCAGATTACAGACTAACAGGCTATTTCATGCTGACTAGAGTAATACCATGTGCGTGTGTGCGTGAATAATGGCACAGTTGAGAGGATAATTAATGGGTGAGCGTAAATGGATGTGAGTGATGGAATGTGTGTTTATCTTGATTACACATAGTTGTGAGAACAATGTAATAAACACATATGACAAATGTAAGAACATTCTGTGTCGTGTGTGTGTGTGTGTGTGTCAGTCAGCTCTGAGAACTCATGACTTTCGCCGTGTACTGGTGTTACAGCGCAGCTTATGGCTTAAACACAGATTATACAAATAAAGAGAGTGTGTGTGAGGGCAGATGAAACATTGTTTTATTCCCACCCTCAGACAACAGCTGCATGTCAGTGAGTCAAACACCACCCACCACCCCCCCGTCCCTGTCTCCTGGTCTGTGGAGCCACTACCTTACCTTTAGTATCCAGACTTCCTGTTGTCAAATTAATGCTGAACAGGACCACTGAAGAGCACAGGGGGACTCTGTGACATCATCACTCTGCTGTGACATCATCACCCTCGCTCTAACACTAACTATTCTGTTGCCTCTCTCTCTCCTTCTCTCTCCTTCTCTCCTGCAGTAACTGTTTTCTATTGAAATTATTAAAATTCCACTCACATTCTTCCTCCTGCAGCAACACAATGACATTTCACATTGAATAAACATTATGCACACGCATAAACACAGGCGCATATCGACACTGATCATAGTCATCACACACGCAACAGAGTGTGTGTATGTGTGTGTGTGAGAGAGAGAGAGAGTGTGTGTGTGTGAGTCACTTGTTTTCAAACAAGTACACGGGTGAACAAAACAGAATGAGGTGAAAGTGACTCAGAGCAGAACTCAGCATTCAGACTCGCCTGAGTCCAGGATCTGGATCACAGTCAGAGTCAATTGAAATTGTTTTTACTGCAGGTTTACAAATTGATGTGCTTGAGTAGTGCGTGTGCGTGTGTGTGTGAAGCCATTTCCTCAATGGTCTCTGACTGTGTGAAGCAAATGACTGTGAATGACTCATCCAACCTCTGAGAGCAGAGTGGGAGGAAAACATCCCAGAATATTCTGGACTTATCTGTCTCTCTCCCCCTCTCTCTCTCTTCCTCTTTATCTCTCACACACGCGCGTGCACACAGACACACACACAGTCACTCCCACTCTTGTCTTCAGTAAAAGTGTGATGGTTTTGGGTTCAGGGCCTGAAACAGAACTCAACTCCTCATCCTCGTCTCATTCAAGGATTTTTTTTTTGTGGGCTGTTGCTGTTACGGCTGCTGTGACCTCCACAGACACAACAACACATCCAGTCAAACACACACACACACTCACACAAATTAAGGTGTCTGGATTTAGGGTTTGGCCAGGAGCTAGTGCACTAGCTGCGGTACTATCACCACACAAACAGAAGAGGAGGAGGAGGAAACAAACGGAGAAAAACACAACAACCGAGAGGTCACAGCACGACTGAGACACACAACTGAGGTTAGGGTGGAGCCTGAAGAATTTAGAAATGAACAGTAGGAGAGAGGTTGAAAAAAGAACACACAGTATGAGGATGTCCTGGAACTTCACTGAAAAAAACAAACTCATGTTCCTCCATCGCTTTTCCTTGTCCTTTTCTTTGTTGTTCTGTCGTTTGCCAGTCTTACGTTCAGTTCCTAACTGCAGAACGATAGAGTTTCATTTCTCTGAGCTGCAGAAGTCAATTCGGTCTAAGACCCCAGTATATTTCATATGCTGCACTGTGTTCACTATGTGACGACATTCTTCTGATTTGTGTGTAAGATCTTAATCTTACGTGTGATTGTCAGTGGAGTGCGGAGACTTTTCTGTGACTGAGAGGAAACGGGTATCATACTTTCAGTCTTTCACAACATTTACAGCTGCAGAATTAAAAAAAAAAAAGATTCACGTGAACAATCTATGGTCTAGATCACGGGTGTCAAACTCATTTTCACCGGGGGCCACATCATTAATACAGTTCCCCTTGAAGGGCCGGTTGTAAATGGAAGACTGCATAGATCAGGGGTCCCCAACCCCCGGTCTGCGGACTAGTACCAGTGAATATTAGTTATTCAAACTAAAAATATTGTTCAATGCTGTGTAATTAAAAAACCTTTAATTTCTTAGGTTAATAAACTCTGCTGCATTATCTTTATTAAATGCTTTTCTAGCTCCCAAGGGCCACACAAAACGGCTTGGCGGGGGCCCCCGGGCCTTGAGTTTGACACGTATGGTCTAGATCACTCATTTGTCTTTAAAAAAAGTTCTCATCCAGGTTTAGTTTTACACAACACAATGCAGCAAATATATGTAAATCATGGAACAGGACTTACAAAGGAGTACTGAGCACCACCTACAGGCCATAGGAGGGGAATCACAAACACTAAAAGAGAAAAAAAAAAACTAGTACCAGTGAATATTAGTTATTCAAACTAAAAATATTGTTCAATGCTGTGTAATTAAAAAACCTTTAATTTCTTAGGTTAATAAACTCTGCTGCATTAACTTTATTAAATGCTTTTTGAGCTCCCAAGGGCCACACAAAACGGCTTGGCGGGCCGCATTTGGCCCCCGGGCCTTGAGTTTGACACGTATGGTCTAGATCACTCATTTGTCTTTAAAAAAAGTTCTCATCCAGGTTTAGTTTTACACAACACAATGCAGCAAATATATGTAAATCATGGAACAGGACTTACAAAGGAGTACTGAGCACCACCTACAGGCCATAGGAGGGGAATCACAAACACTAAAAGAGAAAAAAAAAAACATAATAGAGCACAGGAATGTTTTAATACAACCTGGAGTCTGAATGAGCTGAGTCAGAATGAAAGGTGGAGGTGGAACCATGTGTTTGTACCAGGAGCAGAGTCTGAACCAGCAGACCTTGGAGGTGGAACCATGTGTTTGTAACAGGAGCAGAGTCTGAACCAGCAGACCTTTGACAGCCATGATCTTTTATGTTATAACAACAACAACAACAACAACAACAAGTGACAAGTCAAAGTATTTACTAGAACGATCCGAGAATTCTACCAGGGGTGGATGAGGAGCTGATGAAAGATTATCATTCAGTCTTCATCTCATCACTCTAATCTGATTTTTGAACTTAAACTCCAACAGTCAAGTCTGCTCCAGCCAACCTTCCTGCCAGTCTCAGCTCCCTGTTCTCAGCCTCACCTCCTACAGCTGCTCTGGTCTTTTTTCATGTCCTCTCCTCCTCCCCATGACTGCAGACACAGTCAGACGGTCTTCTTCCATTCAACACTCAAACCCTAGGAGTTTTTATCATGGACTCCCCTGCTGTTTGGTGAGTGTACTGCAAAGGTGAACTCCTCCCACTGGACTATGATTTAAATGGACATTAATATACAAAAGCTTCAGCTCGTGGTTATTACAGGGGTTGGCAGGCCGCAAAGACAGCCACGTATGGCACCACCTGCTGGAGGAGTGTGCTGCTGCAAGGCCTCACTAAAGCATAAAAAAAAGAATGTAGCAGTAATGATTTGCACCCACATCTGCAGAGAAAAAAAAAACAACAACTATCCTTTATGTTTCTTATTATTTTAAAGTTCATGTCAATGCTATCATTGTTAATATCAACACTATGAACAACACTGTTCACTTGGTGATGGGTTAAATGCAGAGGTTAAATTTCATTGTGCATGGTGCGCTGTGCTGTGTCACAAATGACAAAGATAAGTTTGTTTGTTTGTTTGTATGAATTAATGCCAATGGTGTGCCGTCAAGGCAGGCAAGGCCTTCTCTACTGGTCTAAACTGTACCACAATCAGTGATTTCTTTTTCAATATATTTGTCGTGAATATTTATAAAATAATACACAGTATTCTGTTCCTGTTGGATTTTCTCTTTGTTGTGCTGCTTCTAGCAGCATATAGTCCAGTATACGCTGCTTGTATCCAATCAAATTTCAGCCTCATGTGTTGCTAGGTTGAAAGAACCTAAATCGGACCTAAGGCGATTTAAAACGTATGCCATAAATACGACAGGACAGACTGAACTGATGGTTGAAGGTAGAAAAGGACTTGATGGAGGATATTCTGTGGAGTAACTGAACTCTTCTCAAGGAAAGAGAGGAGGGATTTTGTATACAACTAATAAGAAGTTTTGGTGAGTAAAATTAATTCTGTCTTTTTAATAATATTGTAAATGTATGATGTTGTTGTTGATGCTGTTTGATGTACATTATGTCACCGCTGTGGTTTTAGTGTTATGGCTCCATGAGTTATCTAGGACAGGGACCCCAAAGAGCAGTGGCGGTTTGGAATATTCTTTAATGGGATTTAACAAGACAAGACGTGAATACATATTTACGCTTTTAAAACATTTAAAATTAAAAGTTAAATTTTTAATTAATTCACACAAGCAGGCTATTTATGTGTGTTATGGCCATTTGAGGATTAATAAATATCCCTTATAAGAAAGGTTATTGCATTTTGTTTTGTTTTTCGAAGGTGTGGGGAATTTGGGGTGCGTCAACTGCCGATCTAGGAAATAATGACTCGTTATTACTACACTTCTGTATATTATTGATGGTCTCTATAGACACAATGAGATCATTAAGACATAGATTTATTCAGGCAGGGCGCCACTGGAGGCCCATCGCAGGTTTCTATGGAAACATCAGCTAGAATCTCAGGTTTGTGTTTGAGAATGTGCTGAGTGATGGTGAGACATCAGGTGTGGAGAAGATGAGGTGAAGGGGATATTTGACAGAACCAGTGGGCGTGGATCTCATTAATTCCTATTTTTATGTCCAGTCCTGGTCTGATGGGAGCAGGAGCGCAGTCTCAGTCGGGCAAACTTCTGAGTCTGCCCCTGAAGTCAAATCTGCTTTTGGGTTTTATTTTTTATATATTTTATACTTATTTTAATATATCACAACAATAGCATTCAGGTTTGTTATGATGGGAGTTTGTTATGATGTCCATGATGGGAGCCGCTGCTCTGCAACATTGAAGTGGTAGGAAATTCAATTTTAGCATTTTGAAATTAATTGCGTACGACACAGATTTGGCCTTTCAGTCTGTTCTGAAAGTCCTCAGTCAGCTAGCATTTAGCATAAGCTCCTTTCACTTTCTCCTGGCAATTAATGTTGGGCTTGATCTTCCAGCACTATGGGATGTCTGTTTCAGCGACGTGCGGTGAGGTTCATGGCTGGTGAGGCACTGACTCCTCTGGAGTCAGATTTACAATTGTAAGAACCGAAAAAGAACATCTTATTTCACTATCCATCCAACAGCACCGCCTGATACTGCTTCAATATCTATCAGCATTCGTCTTTCAATGACATTTACACCAACACAAACACATGTACATATTTGACCAACAAAGAACGTTTCTTTTTTACAAATGGACAGATCACCCTTCTTGTGTCTGAGCAATTCATATTTACTATAAACAAATTAAAGTATAGAGATGAGTGCAGCACAAGTTTAATTTTGACGTTCAGTAAAAATTTCAGTTGTTTTTCAAACTTTAAAATGCTGCTGTTTCAATCAAAGGTTGTCTATCAATTTGATAAGAAAAAAAAATGTAGGAAAAAATCACAACATCATCACAACGTTATCAAACACCTTTTCTACTTACTCCCATCTTATTTAAAAAAGAATAAAAACTTT
Source organism: Cynoglossus semilaevis (assembly GCF_000523025.1). Lineage (NCBI taxonomy): Eukaryota > Metazoa > Chordata > Actinopteri > Pleuronectiformes > Cynoglossidae > Cynoglossus > Cynoglossus semilaevis. The sequence continues at coordinate 23,498,334 of NC_024307.1, read as the reverse complement.
TTAGCCTTACTTTTACTTATGGATGAAGTCCAAGGTTGTATCTCTCGGTCTTCCTTCACCTTAGCATCATAGATGCTAATGTTTAGCCTCCGTTGCTCATCCCATGCCAAACCAATCCTTGAATATCCAAACGTTTTTAAAGAAATCTGTCTTTGAACGTGCGTGGCTGATCTTTCATGTCTGCTGAGGCTTCTTTGCTAATGTTTCAGGTCACTGTATCCCGAGTTAGTCCAGACGTTATCACACGGTGAGAATAAAAGACAGGAAAGCAGTAATGGCGGTTTCTTGCAGGACAGCCACACAGCCAGTCTTTTCGTTTGTACCACTCCATTTGAAAAGAACGACTCTTCTGCCCCGTA
>NC_024307.1:23487965-23497765 GCF_000523025.1 Cynoglossus semilaevis | reverse complement strand
CATGTGACCCAGTTTGATTGGATCGCGCAGTCAGAAGTGAGACACAGCTCACCGCTGCTTCACCCGGAATTTCTGCTCTGTATTTGATCGCGAAATACTCAAATTCGGTGATTTTTACTTAATAAAATGTCAAAAATGTGTAGAGTCATACTGAAAATGCATCTTTAACACAAATCAGTGGAAAATATCATATTTATATTGCACTGCCTCCCCTGCCGCCCCTGAGCGCACGTCACTGTTTCATTTATTGCTAATTTGTGTACGTCATTGTAATTTAAACAACGTAAAATAAACAACCCAAAATAATATGTTTTATATTTTTTTAAATAAACTTAAACACCCTGTATGGATTGCAAATCATAACTAAAATAATGTAAATTTACTTTAAGATTAATGATTGGTCCTCTATAAGTAGATATTAAATATTAGTGACGCATATTTACTTATTTACTTAGTATTTAATCATTGTCCAGAAGGAGGCGATGGAGCTTATTTTCTTTATTTAAGTTGAGTAGGACAGGACACAATTTATGTAAGTGAACGTGGGCGAGTCACGTGACTTTGCAGCTGCGTTCAATTTGGTCCAACATTTCTGAAAAATGTGATTCAGGAAGTAAGAAATCCAGTTTTTTTGTCTTCTTTACAACCTGTTGATTTTAGTGACACTGGGGGAACAAAGCTCATTTATTTAATGTTAATTTTTTCTTAACCATGTTTTTGTCTTCCTCTAACTGTTTATGGAAATATTTCAGCTATTCAGAGAAGTCTCTCCTGCTGTAATCACTCCCTCCTCTCTCCTCTCTTCTCCCCGTCTACATGTTTCCACTCCCCTCCATGGTCCTCATCTAAAAATAGTGTGTGTGCGCGCGCGCATAGTGAGGAACAGGTTTGTGAATCACAAAATTATTAAATCAGACTCTCAGCTTTGTCCTTGAGTTTCTACACCAGGACTTTCAATGTCCACACTTCAGACTACAGGTCTTTTAAAGTCCATCCTTGACATTCCAGGACTAAAGTCTAAACTTTAGACTTGAGGGCATTCCAGACCATACTTACGACTCCAAGTCTTCCAGAGTTCACAATTAACGCTCCAGGACTTTGTTTACCCACTCGTCAGGCTTTTACAATTTCTCATTTGACATTTTGGACTGCAGGTCTTTCAAAACCCAGTCTTGGGACTCCAGGTCTTTCTGACTCTGTAGCACGAGGGTAGTAAGTCTCATCAGAAAACTCTGTGGTAATGGAGCAGGTGTGACAGCGGTTTTGAAGTGATCGGTGCAGGAGAAGTGGATTTTCTTTCTTTTGTGTGCAGGAGAAGTGGATTTTCTTTCTTTTCTTTCTTTCTTTATCAGAATCCACTCAGGTCTCTCTGCTCCTCCTCAGCTGTAATGTTTCTCATCTTTAAAGGAAGCACAGGCGGCACAGTCACAACTCCTGCTACTGAGCCTCCGTGGGGAAAGTAATTACCAGCTGAGTCTTGAAGTGCAACATTATCCCAAACATTCCCATTCTCCAGGCTGTCTGGAGAGAGGAGCACTCGGAGGCGTGGAGCCCTAATTATCCTCCGACCTCCTGTCTTAAAGACGCCAGACTGAAGTGTCTGATCACATCCTGAGTCAGGCAGCAGAGGATGAAGACACTGAAAGCTCAACTTATTAAAAAAAGAAAAAACCCACACACAGAGAGCGCTTTAACAGTCAGATCATACTGTCTAATAACTGAGAGAGTTTGTGGGATTTAAACCCACAGTGTCTGCTCATATCAAACAAACCGGTAAATAATGAAAACAGCCACTCTCCCGATTCTCATGGATCACAGTCTCTTATCACTATTCACTTTCACTCTTTTGAGATTAAAAAACATGAAAGTCTGCTCAGAGGAGTGGAGGTTGTCCAGAGCAGTCCAACAGTGGACTTTTCTGCTCCACCTTCAGAGCTTGTCCAGCCGCTCGCTGGTCACACGTTTTTACGTCCACAACATCAATACCTTTTAAAGCGACAGGTGAGTTGCTACCAGTTCATCATCTTAATTGATTTAAATTGTCTTCTTTTGCCTAATGCAGCTTTGAACATTGATTTTATTCTCGGTCAAAGAACAAGAGGACGTGGATGATAGCGAGGGCTCAGTGGATGTATGTGTAAGCTGTACGTTTTTAGTCAAAACAGATTCCTTCTCCGGTTATTTTTTGAATGATTATTACTGACGTCAATCAGCGACTTGTCGACGTCAACCCCCATCAGTGTTTTTTCAATCATCTCAGCAGAAATGGTGGTCGTGAGGGGCAGCAGCAGCTGATTAGAGCCTTCAGCCAGGAACCACTGCTGCTGCCACTTCTGTTGCACAAATGGATTTTCTCCATGCTGAATGGTCAAGGAGAGAAGAGGGGAAAACGAGAGGTTTCACATCAATTTATTGACAGCATCACTGACCTACCTGGACCCTAAGTCACTGACTTTTTCTTCAAGAAATAGGAAAGAAAAGTCCGTCAGTGTGAGACAGAGAGACAAAGCTAGGAAATAAATCAGAGGGATAGTCTTTTAGAGGACGAGTGATCGATTTACCCACCTTAGAGAGGGAGGGAAAGTGTGTGTGTGTGTTTGCCAAAACAACCAGAGTCTGATAAACACTGAGAGAAAAGACAAAGAGCTGCAGAGCAAATATTCAGAATGATGCAGAGAGGAGGAGGACAAGGAAGGAGGGAAGGAGACGGGAGGACAGAAGAAGGATCCACAATAGGAGCAGCATGAGTCAGGATAAATGAAGAAGAAAGAAGAGGTTTGGAGAAAGGTGAGGGTGTAAGCTAAAGTAGGAGGTTTGGGAGGAAGAAAGGAACATAAAAGGGGAGCAGAAGATAGGAGAGAGGGAGGATGATAAAGAGAAGAAGGAGGAGCAAAAGGAGATAAGGGGAAGGATGTATGAGGACGAGGATCTGTCTCCAGACCTCTCCTTCTCCTCCACCCCTTCCCTTCTGTCATATTTTTACCCACTCTTCCTTCTCCTCTTCCCCCTCGTCCTCCCCTCGTTCCTCCTCCTCCTCCTCTCTGTCAGCACCTCTGACAGTCAGAAGAATCAGAGCGTGACACATCAGACTGTTCTGTTTCTGCCCGGCTTCAGCACGGACTGAACTTTTTAGTCATGAAGAATTGCTGACTTCATTTCATTTATCACAGCCAGAAATAGTTCCCGTACTCTTTGACATTTTTTATCACGAAGACATCAGTCCCAGGATTGTTTGTCTTTTTTATTTTATTACAGAAGGAAACAATCCCAATTTGACTTTTTTTTATGATCACAGATAAGAACTTGAGTTTTTTTCCCTGTAAACAGTCCTGTGTTCCAAACACACACTGTGTGACAGAACGAGATAGAACAGTGACTCACACACACACACACACACACACACACACACACACCGTTCTGACCCAGTTCACAGGTCCCTGTGGTCAGATTGAAGGAGGATCCTGAGGACAGGCTCGGTCCAACTGTGGCAGGATGATGGACTGGACTGATGTTGGTGTTCCTCCCACTGTGTTCCTGGTTCAATAACCTTTGGACGTTCCTCAAACTGCAGATGAAGATCTTCTAGAGGTTTCCCAGATTGTTCTCCATGTTCCTCTACGGGACAAATGGACCACCATCATCTAAGACTTAGTCACCATTTGGCAGACTGCTCCAGGATCAGGATTAGAATCCAGATCAGTGGAGTCTGAGTCTGGACCTCATTCAAAAGGTCCTGGAAACAGAAGAGTTGGCAGAAGATGACGAGTCTGGCATTGATTCATGATGCCTTCACTGCTGAGTCAGCGCTTTATATACCACGTCAGCAGGTTTCTGGATTTCTTTGGACTCAGAATTAGAAGAAAGGTCTAAGACCAAATATATATATATCTGATCCTTACTGAAAATGATTTTTTTTGTTCAACTATAAAATCCACATGAAGACAAACGCAAATGATCTACAGTTTTAATTTTAGTATGATTTTAACAACATTTAATGCTTTAAAACAGTGGTTCTCAAACTGTGGTCCGTGTACCACTGAGCACTCTCTAGTGGAAAATTAATTTACATTTTCAATTGAATAAATCTGAAACACACCATGCACAGTTGATACATTTAGAAAAAACAGTGTAGCTACTTGTGAGATTATGAAATAGGATGTCTGGTCTTTTTATTTTTTTACTTGTTGCTCACATAAGCAGCACAAAATCGTGGGATCACTTGCAAGTTGAATGTAAAACCAGCAGGGGAATTCTAATGATGGTCATCATGGTGGTACTCAGAGAGCTCAATGTTTTCTCAGGTGGTACAGAGTAGAATAAGTTTAAGAACCACCGTTTTAAAAAGAACCTGAATGTGCTTACTATAGTCTTTGCAAAACTATTTTAAATTACCAACTGAAAAATACATCCTTTGCCCTGAATTTGAGTCCAACCTCGGAAACATTTCCTGTCACAGTGAAAGAGATTCCAGAGGTCAAATCGAGGAGTCCATCCAGGATCCGCTCCACATTCAAACTCCATCTTCTCTTGATTACCGTTGTTGTTGATTGAAATTCAATTTGAACAACATTGGAGATGAACCTGCTCCACTCAAACATCCATTCTCAGTCATCACTTGATGATGAGAATCTTCTCCGTCTCTGTGGAATCTACACGTTCACCTCCAGACCTGCTCTGAAACCTGACTCTGTTCAGTCCTCCAATCCTCTCTCTTGGTCTAGAGGAGAAGATCCCTCTACTGTGTGATGAGGAAAGAACACATCTTTATTTCTCTCCAAGCTGTGGTGTGAAAAGTCTGAAGCTTTTCAGTTGTCATCCTGTGGATCAGAGACTAGAATTTCCCACGTGGATGAGAAGAGCCGTTACTGACACGTCCTCTGTCTGTCTCCAGAACTTCTCTGAAACCTGACTGAGAGAAACAGAAGCCTCAGACTGAGGGTTGAAGCACTCAAAGGAATTCATCCATGTCTCTCCTCTCACTCACAGAAGACGACATCCTCAGGTCTTCACTGCAGCCTGACACAGGCTGCTGATCCTCTGGAGGAGGTGACACGTCACTCAGATGTTCGGTCGTGTGTTAAGCCCTCCGCTCCGGAGGGAGGGTCATAAAAGTTTAAACATCTTCAGTGCTGCCCTACATTTACACCATGTGATTTTAATCAGGTCACATGACCTGGTGTTTCCCGTTCCCACTGCGGCCCAGCGATGGTTCAGAGATGAACCCATGTCGTGGTTCTAGCTACAGTGTTAAGGAATCCTCCCTTCCCACACACCACACTAGTTCCTGAACACAGTGTATTTGTGCTGGTTGTCCAGGATGTGGGGTGCATCACAAGACTGTCTGGTCAGATACAAAAGTGTCACGGTGAACCATCGACATGGCAGGACCCAAACGCAGGACTGGTGCAGGTATTTTATTTCAAAAATTAAAACTCACAAAAACTCCAAAGACCAGGACAAAAGCATACGCTGAGCTGAGCTGAGCTGAGAACAGGAACTGACGTGACAACTAACAGCTACAACATTGACCAAACAGAAACTGACGTGACAACTAACAGCTACACCATTGACCAGCTAACATACAACACAATGATCCCACAAGGACAGAGTGAGGGTGAGAGGTGTATATATACAAAGAGCACCAGGTGACACAAGTGAGACTAATCACAGACACAGGTGAGTGTGATCACACTGATTAACCCCACACAGCAGACAGCAGGAACAGGAAACAGACAGCCCTGACAAAAGGGGTGTGGCCCACAGATTTGGGCACCAAGGAGCTGTCCACAAAGATGGGTTTGTCCATCAGTGTAGACCCAGAAAAACTGGAACCAGATGTTCCTACATCTGCGTCAGTTCCAGAGCCTTCCTTCACAGTGACGGGAAACGTGAGGAATTTCCAGTGCGGTTCATAAAAAACCAATGGTGCAGAAAGATGTGTGTGTGTGTGTGTGTGTTCCAATGTTCCTCAGGAAGGAGGAAGGAATCTAAAATAAAAAAATGTATGATAATTATAATAATTACAACACACCACCACCACCACCACCACTACTACTATTACTACTACTGCTGCTAATAATAATGATAATGCTAATTACCTGTTCAACTGGGTTCTTGGTTTAAATATCTGGTTTCATGTCGTGGTTTCTTCCTGCCGTTCTTGTTGTTCTTCTCACGTTCTTCGTCTTTATCTTTGGAACCACTCATGCATGTCACAACGACCAGGCCGAGGTCATCTCCTCCAGGCTCTGGGCTGTGGTGATGATGTCAGTTGCTCAGACGGGGGGGCGGGGCTCGATGGTTTTAAGCCTGAAGGTCGAAGAAAGAGTGATGGAATAAATCCACCTCCATCTGTCAAGCAGGGAGTTTGTTCTCTACGACCTTCTGCATCAGAACTGTCCTGCTCACGGTTCCCAGGCTCCAGGATGCTGATGCGGAGGATGATTGCTGTTCCTGCTCCTGCTGGAATCACACCAATCACCCTTGTGTTTGTGGCTGGAATTTTGTTTGTCCAGAAAAATTCCTTCTCCCTTTTGTGTCTTTTCTGTAGCTCCTTTTCAGGAGTCAGATTCCTCAGGAATTAGACCATAGTGTTTTCCAGGAATAGAAACATTTCATTTGTGTGTCTTTCCAAAGGAAAACAAAAGAAAAACTGAATACATACATATACATATATATATATATATATATCTGTTCCTGGCATGCTGAGGTGTTTTCTTTTCCGTTGTTACTGTGGAAGACTCAAAAGAACATGTGGTGGAAGCAGAAGAATGTACAAAAACAAAAGTCAAAAGAAACTCTGACTGCTGTCTGCTACAAAGCTGCCACATATTCACTAAGCCTAACCTCCATGTGGAAAAGTCTAACGTGACAGAAGGAAAAAGATAAACTGTACTTCATTCATTTTCTGAGAGAATTAATCCATTAAATAATTTATGCTAAATAAAATAACACACAAATATCACTATATATACAAATATATATATATATACACACATACATTCAACGTGATTAATGTTTACATGTCTGGAGATACGACAACTCAAATGTATCGTCATTTGTGAGCTACTGAATTGGTTTTCAACAGAGGTCATAAGGTCATCGTGGCTGACAGGAAATCAGAATGAATGGGTGTCAAAGGGTCAGTGTGGGTTTTCATTAGTGGAAGCAAAAGTCAGACTGAGGTCACACGCCCTAACCTTAACCTAACGACTGTGGTATTGATGATTTAGAGAGTGAGTCTCCACACGTCACTCTCCAAACTGACAGTCAGCGCGCTGAGATTGACTCTTTATGTTGAACACACCAATCTGCAGCTGCCGCCCATCTTACTCAAACACACCTCTTATCTCCCTAATCCTCAATTATGCTCCCTTCACCTCCGTAAATATGTCTCACCTCACCCTCACTGCCCTCACACTCCCATGCATGCCTCACACTTGGCATAATTTTTCAGCTATTCATCCACTATGGCAATGTTTCCTAACCTGGCACATATTTAACCTCATAAAAATTCCACAGAACAGAACAAAAAAAAAAGTCAAAACATATATAAATGTGATAAAATATAACGATTGTCTAGTTTCAATTTACATACATTGACATTTACATTGACTGACTTGTATGCTCTCTCGACACACTATAGGAAACAGAAGGAGTTCCAAACATAAAATACAGAGGGACACGTCCACCTTATCTCTTGTTCTTTGGTTGTCTTCTTCTTGCTGCTCCATCTTTGGGCAACAGTGACCCCGTGGTTTTCAGTGGTACTGCATCCGTAAGCTCTTGAAAAATCCAAATACCAAATTACACAACTAACCAACGCGGATGTTTCAACACTAAAGTAAACATGGAGTCAGTCACTCCCTGTTTACTGTAGTGTTGATCATAAACTAAATGGTAACCAGGCAGGTTACACAGACACGGGCTGAGACGAGTCCATGTGGGTCTGATGTTTTCTACCAGTCATCACATTCTTCAACAAATTCCTCTTTCCACCTCATGTCAACTGTAAACTCTCTCTCTCTCTCCCTCTCTCTCTGGCTCTCCCCCTTCCTCACTCTCTCTCTCTTCCTATCTGACATTTCGCAACTGAAATAAGTTGGAATTGTTGTAACTATTGTAACTACGAACCACCTTCTTCATTCTCACCTCAACTCTCGTTCTTTCGCCTGTTGGTGCAGCGCGTGTGCGTGGATCGTGCGTGGATCGCAGACCTTAGTGTCTGAGCTCACAAGCACTAACTGCTGTCGCTGCTGCTGCTGTTGCTGGTGTTGCTGGTGTTGCCGGTGTTGCTGGTGTTGCCGCTGCCGCCTGCGCGGTGGCTGCTGTGTAACCTTCTTACCAGAACGGAACCCGGTGAGCCAGAACCGACACTGGAGCCGCGGTTTACTCTGGATACGAACGCGTCCACGCGCAGAGACAGGAGTGTGGAAGGAGTTGCGCGTGATGGTGATGGAGAGAAGCCGCTGCTGTTGCTGTTGCTGCTGCTGCTGCTGCTGCTGCAGATGTTCTTCACTGTGAGGACGAGGAAAAGCCCTCAGTGAGACACCAGGAGCCCGCGGTGAGTCCAGAACCTTCTCTCCTTTATCACCACCACCGCACCTTCATCATCATCGTCATCTTTATTCTGCTGCAGCAGCTAATGACCACGAGGATGAGGATGAGGATGGTGATGATGGTCTACACATTTTTGACACTGTATACAAGTCTTTGTGCGCGCGTGCGTGCGTCATATGCTGCTTGAGGTCAGAGTAAGCCGCGTCTGTGCGTGTGCGCGCGCACGACGGTGTGGCAAAAGTTTGTTCCTGTTCAAAAAACACCGAGGATCATAGAAACAGACGTACATTTGAAATCAAATCAGAGGAAGATTTTTTTTTCATTGATTGGTCGAACTGCAGATGACGTCAGGAGCAGAGGAATTGATTCTGAGAACTACTGAGAACTCAGACGACATTTAGGCTGAATGACGTGCACAGGCACACGCACCGTACATGTGTCACTTTATTCATTCCTACAGTAGAGGTGTGGCCGGTCGCGATGCACGTTCACAGAAATAAAAACCTGCTGCTGCAGCCGCCTTTTCGTGTACGCGCGCCAATTCGTGCACGTGAAACTGCCCGTTATCATGTGTAATCCGAGGGATTAATATCTGTCTGGTTTTTCACACTGCTTTAAGTCTGTGGGTGTTTGTGCTCAAGATAAGGTCTGTACTTTTCTGCAGTTTGTAAGCACAACACATCCCCTCCCTGTCCTGTAGGGGAGCTCTACATTACAGGGGTTCTGCTTCAGGGATTGACATTTTTCCTTGTTTATAAAAATCCTGTCAACTGTGACGGTCGGTGTCCTGTAGCTGGTTGGAGGGTGACTCACGTCCACACATTAACAAACCATCGCTGTTTTATGAGGAGAAACCAAAAATATAAATAGTGCACCGTGTGTGTTGCGCAATCCAAAAAGAAGAGCTTGCACGGGAAGATGACGTCACATTTCTGCGACATGTCCCCAAAATGTCCATGCCCCCTATCTTTGACTGTTGCACAACCTTTGTCCACAAAAAACACACAAGGGTGCAGAGTTTGACTGTTCTGTGGTGCTGTACACCTCTGAGCTCATCCTGACCCCAAAACACCCCCCCCCCATTTAGACTGAGGCTCATTACTGCCACCTTGTGACTCAGCCTGTTTATACAGTATATATAACAATCTCACTTGCACTGAAAAGAAATGACATTTCAAAAATTCAGCAAACGTGTAGAGTAAAGCCGGGTTTTACAAAGGGGGGACGGCGGGGGAGGTGGG
>NC_024307.1:23487206-23487906 GCF_000523025.1 Cynoglossus semilaevis | reverse complement strand
AGGCTTGAATGCTAGAGGATTCTTTTGTTTATTTTTGAAAGTAGTTTCCTCCTTGCTCTGAGGAGAAACCCAGTCCCTGTTCCGCTCCAGTGGTTTTCATTGTCATTCAAATGGACCAGAAGTGTGTTTTCTTCCAGCTCCTCGTCTGTATGCAGCGTCTCTGCTGAGGTCAGGGGTTTGATTCCCACCTGCATTTCAATATCTTAATTCCTTTCCTTCCCACTTTCATTCAGTTTGTTTTCACTGTCCATTATCTCTCCTTCACACACACTGACACACACCCACACGCACACACACAGAAGTCCACACACACAAACGCACTCTCTGTTTTCTTTTGTATTTCCTGCCTCAGGGTGCGTCTTTGAAAAGTGTCACCTCATCATTTAATTTCCAGAATCAGTGAGTGTCTTTTCAAAAGGAAGGAGCGAGGGGGAGAAAAGTGAGTCGAGCTGCGAGGAGCAGATCAGACGCTGCAGGGAAACGGCTTTAAAGCAGCTCAGTAATTCAGCCAATAACACGGTGAGTGTGCCCGTGCGAGCGTGCACGTCTGTTTGATTATTGGCATTGACTTTTGGTGTCAGTGTTTGTCACCGGGTGTAGGTGCTGCTGTTCTTCTTCCCTGTGAGGACAGTTGGACCTCAAGTTAACAAAGGAAGGAAGATCAGATTAGACCAGGAGCAGATTAGACCAGGAGCAGATT
>NC_024307.1:23481108-23486529 GCF_000523025.1 Cynoglossus semilaevis | reverse complement strand
TGTTGATGAGGTTCTGTTGATGAGGTTCTCTCAGTGTTGATGAGGTTCTGTTGATGAGGTTCTGTAGATGAGGTTCTCTCAGTGTGTTGATGAGGTTCTGTAGATGTTTGCTGATGTTCGTCTAGGTTCCTTTCCTGCAGTTCCTTAGTTTTTTTCTTTCTTTTTTTTCAAATTAATTGAATCCTCTTTTTTTCATTTACGTTGGCTCTGAACCACAGTTTTACAGTTTACAGTCATTTATCCTGTTTACTCCGGGGGTGTGAGAGTGTGCACGTGAGTGTGCATGTGAGATTGCGCTGGAGTGTGACTGCAGCTCTGGATTATTCAACCTCTGTGGTTTCAGGTCCACAGACTCAGTGGAGTGGAACCAAAAAAAGAAAAGATCCCTGACAGCAGCATTTACACTGTGTGTGTGTGTGTGTGTGTGAGAGAGAGAGAGAGAGAGAGAGGTAGAGGAATTGAACAGCAGGATTCCTTCCACAGTTGGGTCCAGATCAGAAAGACGTCTTCTCTTCAGGTTGTATATCAAAGATTGGAATGGAAACGATGAGATTCTGTGGAGCGGCTGTCTTACTCCTTCAGTGACTAGAGATTAAGCTCTAATTTCATTAGTCTTCCTTCTGTTCAAACACAGGCAGGATGTGGATCCAGGAGTCAGACTGTGGTTGTGATGTTTGTAGACAGATTTCAACACATGAATAAAAGATGTGACAGAGAGGAGGTGTCATTACTCAGGATTCAGCTGAAGGCTGGGATTCAGATGAAATCACACTTGTTCTCTGAAGTAGGGAGAGAATAAACGAGGCCGAGACGAAATTATTGGACAATCTTCACATCAGTGTTTAGCCTTGGACAGATTAACATCCACTCAAATTTAAAAGGACCCGGAAAAGCTGGAGTTTTACTCAGATTGAATCTGGATGTGTAGAGCAGGGACATTGATTTTTTTTTTTCAGGTTAAATGATCAGAGAGACAGAGACGACTGATCGAAGGGGGAATCTTTGAGTTTCTTCACAAATGAGAAGAATCACGTCCTGTTCCTGAGGATGAGTCGGACATTAAACCACAAGAACTACAAACTGAATCCAATAATAAAATCAAACGCCTTTTATATTCTAATGCTGTGAGAGGATCTGTTTCTAAGCCTGAACATTTTCACGCTGCTGTGACGACCAGAGGAGTTTAATCCCCTCCTCCAAAGTTCTCATCTAAAACAGCAGTGTCTGAGGGGATCATTTTTGTAATCCTCTTCAATCTGACTTTTTAATCCAAGGGGACACGTCAATGCCTTATTGACATGTGCAGGGCAATCAGCGGGTGTCAGAAGCCAATACATGTTAAAACACATGTAATGAGGAAAATGAACGGTACTGTTTGCATGTTGTAGTTTTCCAATCTTTGACCGTTTGTTTTTAGTTTGTTACTGTTTGGCTGAATTCGAGGTATTATTGGACCTTTGTGTTTCTGGTTAATGTTTAGTGACTTTCCCATGACTTATCTATTAGCTACTTTAGCTGTCAGTTCAACTCCCTTTAACCAGTGAATCTCAGGGCCCCTTAGCTTTCTGTCTTTTTCCTTACCTGCTGTGTCCCTCTACAGTCTTCGTCTGGAAATCCAGTCTGTAATTCCTCGACATGCTATGCTGGTCTGACCAGTGACTGAAACTGTTTTAAGATTGTTGAATCTTTTCATTTTGTCTCTCTATTCTGAGCAAGGAAAGATGTAACATATGTAACAGTAGAATTAACCGTTGGTCGTTCAGAGGTACAAACGTAATCTATCACTTAGATCCCCATCAGTTCAGAGTCAACTTGTTTTCACAGACGGAGCGTCGCAAGAGAGGCTTTGAGTTGTCCTGCTGCGGCCTGACGTGTTTGAAGAGGGGCTTGGTGCAGATCAGATGGACCAGACACAAAAGTTCTGTTCTCAGATGTGTGGGTCTGTGTGTGTGTGTGTGTGTTGGTGTGTGTGTCCACGTGTGAACCTGTGTGTTTGTTCACTCTGTGTCAGTGAAAACAGCAGTAAAACACAGTTTCTCCATGTTTCCTGTCACGGCATAAGCCTTTAATTCCTGTTCTTCAGCTGAGAGAAGCTGAAGATCCCAAAGTCCCTGAACTACACACCGCCTCTCTCTCCCTCTCCCTCTCTCTCTCTCTGTCGTGTGTGTGTGGAGTCAGACGTGACTGTCATTTAACAACAGAGATATGACAGCAGCAACAGCCATGCTGCTCTGAGCAGAAAGACAATCAAACACACACCCACCCACACGCACACACACACACACACACACTTGTCTCTTGAGATTTTTCTTAGGGAGTTTCTGTGACAGCATAAGGATTTGCTACACATCTGTGTGTGTGTGTGTGTGTGTGTGTGTGTGTGTGTGTCTGACATGGTTTAAGCAGCACAGAGCTTTACCACAATTCCCTGATGTCATTTGTCAAACTCTGCATAAACACACACACACCCTGTCTCTCTCTCTCTCTCTCACACACACACACACACACAGGGGGCAGACAGACGTTCAGGTAAAAGGATGAATTGTATTAAATAGTAATTAAATGTTTAATCTAATCACAAGAGGAAACTGATTACCTTCTCTAGTTTCATTTGTTTTGACATAAACAGACAGAGATGCAGAGAGACAGTGAGTCAGAGACAGACGTGGACAGACAGTCTTACAGTCAAACCTCGATCAGGCGTTCGTTCCTGTGGAATCTTTTTTCTGGTTTTTTTTTCCCACTGTCCCAGTCTTTCTTTTTGTTAAATTGTCCTCAACTCTCTCCTCTTCACCTCTGGATTATCTTTCTCTCTATATTCCTTGGTGCTTCTCTCCTTTACACACACACACACACACACACACACCGAAACCCAGAGCAGTGAAGTAAAAAGTTACAGACGTGCTTATGATATCATAACCTTATTGTTTAAGTTTTTTTTAACCCAGTCTTTTAGTTTTTTCCTGTCTCCCCGTTTTCTGTTCATCCTCTCAAGGTAGTCCAGAACGTCACCATGAGTCAGGCTTTATTCATTTTGGCTTCTCCCCTCTGAGGTCTGTTAACATCCAGCCCTGCGGTATTAAATTTGGATCTTTTCTGTTTATATTTTGTTATTACTCCCAGTTAAGTATCTTGTGAGATTAAGTACACAGAGATTAAAAGGCAGACAGAGCTGACTGTGACTAATGGACCTGTTTGTGATCTTGTGTTTCTTCCATTTCACCAAAGTGAAAATGTTTTTGTTCCACTGCATCAGTCACTGTCGCTGCCACAACTTGTTGTCAAACAGACGGAAAAAAAAAAAAATACGAGAAATCAATTCACAGCAGGTGAACTCTCTGTCAGCACTACAGACAGAGACGGTGACTGAGCTGAGGGACAGTCTTTAACCATGGCCAGAGACAGATGACTGTCAGTAACATAGAGGGAGACAGGAGACTATCAGGACCACGGACAGCGGCTTGTCATTGTTTTTTCAGTACCACGGTCAGAGACACAGCAGCAGTTACTGATCCGAGAACCACAGACCGAGACATGTGACTATCAGAACCAATGACAGAGACGTGTTACCGTCCATCAGTCAGTCCTACGTCAGAGACACTGCTGCAGTTACTGAGCCAGGAGCTGATCTGAGTGCCACGGACAGAGACAGGTAACTCTGACGCTGATAGGTCAGGACCAATGACAGAGACAGGTAACTCTGACGCTGATAGGTCAGGACCAATGACAGAGACAGGTAACTCTGACGCTGATAGGTCAGGACCAATGACAGAGACAGGTAACTCTGACGCTGATAGGTCAGGACCAATGACAGAGACAGGTAACTCTGACGCTGATAGGTCAGGACCAATGACAGAGACAGGTAACTCTGACGCTGATAGGTCAGGACCAATGACAGAGACAGGTAACTCTGACGCTGATAGGTCAGGACCAATGACAGAGACAGGTAACTCTGACGCTGATAGGTCAGGACCAATGACAGAGACAGGTAACTCTGACGCTGATAGGTCAGGACCAATGACAGAGACAGGTAACTCTGACGCTGATAGGTCAGGACCACGGACAGAGACAGGTAACTCTGGTTGCTGATAGGTCAGGACCACGGACAGAGACAGGTAACTCTGACGCTGATAGGTCAGGACCACGGACAGAGACAGGTAACTCTGACGCTGATAGGTCAGGACCACGGACAGAGACAGGTAACTCTGACGCTGATAGGTCAGGACCACGGACAGAGACAGGTAACTCTGACGCTGATAGGTCAGGACCACGGACAGAGCTCCACTATTTGTTTCCATTAAAGGCAGCTCAGTTAATAATGATTAGAATTGTGTTAATGAATCGTTTTTTAATTGGAAACCTTTCCTGATGGTTGAGCAGGACAAGCAGCAGCAGGCACAGCAGCAGCAGTGATAGCATCAGCAGTGATAGCATCAGCAGTGATAGCATCAGCATGGCTGTGTTCAATACACAGGAGACCAATCTTCACATTGTCTTTCATTTTCATGCCTTTTGAACCCTGTACACATCCAACAGTTGATCATCTTCCCCCTCACTGGGACCGATTTGACTCTTTATTTACTCACAAAAGTACCATTTGGGCAGGATGGTGGGAGACGAAGGCGACGGAGGACAGACCACTACAGTACGTGTGTGAGTGTGTAACTCCTTTGTTACTCAGCCTCGTCCTCAGAGCGCTCGTCACGCAGTGGAATGTTTTTAAATTTCAGTCACACACACGGACAATCAATGAGAGCCGTGAAAACGACAGATGGTGAAGGAAAAGAGAGAAAGGCACGGTGGTAAATCAGAGAGAGAGAGGTGGAAAAAGAAAACGGCGCAGATGTTCTTTTGACCTTGGCTCTTAGTTGTGGTTTCACCGTCTCTGTTTGGATCAACACGAAGGCAAAACAACTGATGCAGTGATAGATGTGTGTTTAAGTCTAACTGTACGTTTAGGCAGATGAAAGAAACGATTGTGTGAGGTTAATTAGCTGTCTTTTAATTAGCAGGTCAGCTCTCCCTGAGTTAAAACTGTCAGAGCTCATGGTTTGTCCAGTATTACAGCTGAGCTGTGAAAATGACAAATGACATCCTCCCTGACACCACTGTGTTAGTCCTGATCCCTACAGCACATCCAGACTGAACTGGAGTCAAACACTGATCCATATTCACAGACCACTGCAGTCCTTCAGCCTTCATGGAGTTTTACTGTTCTGTTTGTTGTACAACAGCTGTGGTTGTGTTGAACTGATGGTTTGTTTTGTTTTATATAACGCTGCACATTTTTTACAAGCAGTAGTACGAGTAAAAGTAGTAGTAGCTGCTGTAGTACTGAAGCTGCTGCAGCACTGTAGTACTGTTGACTGGTACTGTTCTAGCTGCTGTGGAACTGGTACTGTTGGTACTGCTGTAGAACTG
>NC_024307.1:23477623-23479682 GCF_000523025.1 Cynoglossus semilaevis | reverse complement strand
GTTGTCTTTGCTCCTGCTGTAGCTGCTGCTGTGGAGCAGTTCAATCTTCAGCGGTCTTTGTCCTGTTCAGTGTGTTCTGATAATGCTGCTGCTGCTGCTGCTGCTGCTGCTGCTGCTGGCGCTTGTGCTGCTGGCGCTGGGTCTTTCTTCGTGCTGAGCAGTGTTTGACTAAGCCGTGTGCTGATGCTCGCTCCACAGAGGTGAAATGATGAAGTGTGAAACCCGAGGAGAGGCTTCAGCAGCATTTGTTGACGCCGGAGAGAGGAAACAGCACAGTTGACTCACGTAAACATTGGTAGAGTGTGATGTTACTCCTCTGAACACCACAGTGGATGGAGGTGGAGACGCTCCTCCAGGACAGCCGTGACATTAACACAAATGTTCATCTGTAACGTTAGTGTTTGAAGATTTCTGTCTCTTTGGACTAAAATGTGGAAACAATCAGACGATCATGGATCGTGGACTTAATGAGCTGAGAATAAGTTTGAATAACTTTCTACTGGAGATGGATGTTCAGGGTCAGAGCTTCAGGGAAGAAAAGACCGACTTCATTGAAGTAGACAATACAGAGAGACGATTGAGAGTCAATAACAAGGAAATGATGGACAGGGAAGGTCTACAGGGAAATGCTAAGGGCGTGGAAGGAATGTCGATGAGGACGGCGTGTGGGACGGGAGACAGATGAGGATGGAAGCTTGAAAAACAGGCGACTGTGTAGACATCTCCGTTAAGGGAGGATTTGGTTGACCAGATCCTCGGTGTTTCCGGAAAAAAAAGTCAAGGCGGAAAGTTTGACAAGGTGTGGGACACACTGACCAGGACAGGAAACAGAACCTGGACCCTACTGGTATTAACCAATGTGGCTTAAACAAGGCCTGAACAGGAAGTGTGTTCCATCCATCCATCCATTTTCATCCACTTATCTGTTACCGGGTCGCGGGTGCCTCAGTCTCCATGACCACCACCCCAACCCCCCTGAACCTTCCTGCAGGTGGTCAGTCCACTGGAAGGTACCAACTGCCCTGACCAGGATTTGATCTTGCCCAGGAGGTGAACTCTGGGGTTCCACACCAGTGACAGAGACATGGCTTCTGGGACAAAGCACCACAGGACGTGTGTTGGGTCTTGTTATTTTAAGTGTAGCACTGAAGGTTGTGTGTCTGGACCTCCTCATTGTGCATGCTGTGTGTGTCTGTGTGAAGCACACAGCGCCTGCAATGTGGAGGCTGAGACCCGCAGAGACGACCCGATCAGTTCTGAGACGAATTTTTAGAAGCTGACGCGACATTTTCTACAAGACGAATAAAGGAAGATATTTCTGTATTGTTTTCTCTCCTGCTTCACCGAGCACATGATGTTTTTACAAATGCACATCATCACCCGCTGCAGGTGCAGTTACGGTCAGCTCCTCTGCCTTTGTGGTGCCACAGCGCCCCCTGCACCTCTGAGTGATGTAACCTGAGTTGAGGTCTAGGTCCATGTGGTGTAGAGAAGGTGTTGAGAATGGGGCCGAGAACCTATGTGCAGATCTTTGTCTTCACAGGGACACGTTTTGTTTTTGAAAAATCAGTTCCTCATCGTTCACTCATCGGTTCCTCGTCAGTTCCTCAGAGCTCGTCACACAGCCGTCATGGCATGTTAATTAGCTTTGTGTGGCACTGCTCCTTCCCAGGAGCAGAAGCGTGGTGTAATTATCTAAAGGTAATAACCAGAACAGAGGCAGGAAGCAGACCTGATGTCGCTCTTCATTATGGCTCTTCTCTATGAGGTTCTTCCTGCTGCCGTCACAGGAAGTGAAGAGGAGGAAGACGGTAGGTCAGCAGAATCCCTGAAAAGATAGAGCAGCTAAGAGTTCTTATAGAAAAAAATAAAAAAGAGAAAACAAGATTTTCCCTCGTCATTTGTAGTTTGTGCTAAATGCAGAGATTTTCACCTCTGAGGGGAGGGAGAGGGGGGAGGGGAGAGGGGAGAGGGGAGAGGAAGAGGGGAGAGGGAGAGGGGAGAAGGGAGAGGGGAGAAGGGAGGGGGAGAGGGGGGACGGGAGAGGGGGGGGGAGAGG
>NC_024307.1:23474758-23476752 GCF_000523025.1 Cynoglossus semilaevis | reverse complement strand
GGGCGAGGGAGGGGGGGGGGAGGGGGGGGGGGAGAGGGGGGAAGGGAGAGGGAGAGGGAGAGGGGAGACGGGAGAGGGAGAGGGGAGAAGGGAGAAGGGGGGGGGGTCCCTGGAAAGCCTGCTTTAAGACATTCTGGGAGAGCTCCAGGGTATTGTCCATTTTTGTGGAACAGACTTTGCATTTTCAGTCCAGTCAGGTTCCTGGAATATTACTGCTTGAATCACTACATCCTTATGTTGTTCCATTAGGTAGTTACTATTAGGTACTAGTTAATATTTGAGTGGCTAACTCTTATAAACGGTGGGTGGTTTATGCTGCATTTTTAATCGGTGTGTGAATAAGGAGTCAGAATATCAACAACAAACAGAAACAGCCTCAGACATTTTGGATACAGTTAAAGAGTGAAGACGACACAGCACCAGTTACAGCTAGCTTACCAGAGCTGCAGTTGCAACAAAATAGGAGCAATAAGAAATAATAGGTTTTTCATTTTTATTTTTTGTGGACTCTATGGACTTTGGTCTGTGAACTAAAATCACTGATTTTCTCTATGGACTTTGGTCTGTGAACTAAAATCACTGATTTTTCTGTGGACTTTGGTCTGTGAACTAAAATCACTGATTTTTCTGTGGACTTTGGTCTGTGAACTAAAATCACTGATTTTCTCCATTGACTTTGGTCTGTGAACTAAAATCACTGATTTTCTCTGTGGACTTTGGTCTGTGAACTAAAATCACTGATTTTCTCCATTGACTTTGGTCTGTGAACTAAAATCACTGATTTTTCTGTGGACTTTGGTCTGTGAACTAAAATCACTGATTTTCTCTATGGACTTTGGTCTGTGAACTAAAATCACTGATTTTCTCTGTGGACTTTGGTCTGTGAACTAAAATCACTGATTTTCTCTATGGACTCTGGTCTGTGAGCTAAAATCTCTGATTTTCTCTATGGACTTTGGTCTGTGAACTAAAATCACTGATTTTCTCCATTGACTTTGGTCTGTGAACTAAAATCACTGATTTTCTCCATGGACTTTGGTCTGTGAACTAAAATCACTGATTTTTCTGTGGACTTTGGTCTGTGAACTAAAATCACTGATTTTCTCTGTGGACTTTGGTCTGTGAACTAAAATCACTGATTTTTCTGTGGACTTTGGTCTGTGAACTAAAATCACTGATTTTTCTGTGGACTTTGGTCTGTGAACTAAAATCACTGATTTTCTCCATGGACTCTGGTCTGTGAGCACCATCATTACAGACGACCTTATACACAAATCACCAGTGTGACAACTTTACAGCTGCATTCTCAGCTCAAGTGAGTTAAACATGGGGCACCTGTGTGAGGCAGTGGTGGTCCAGAAGTCTACAGGTTCTAGTCCACCAGCTGCACAGTTCCCACTGAGGTGCTCTGTCATGGCTCCATCCCCACTCACTGCTCCACATTTGGTGGTGTGCATTTGTTTATCTTCCTTAGACAACAATACTCTGTCCCCTCCTCAGAAACAGCAGTAAACCACACATCCTCACACTGAAAGTTGGTGGCTCAGTGGGTGGAGGAGGAGGAGCACATGACACAGAACAGCTTCAAACACGTAGGAGGCAAATGTTTTAATACTGACTAAGTGATTCAGTGTGGGACGATGTAGGTTTGTTTTTTTTTAAAGGCAAAACCGTGCTGATACTTAGTGACTGGTGGTGGAGGAAAAGCTCACTTGAACATACAGAAGGTTTGGTTTTCTTCTTAGGTCAGGAGCTGAGGGGAAGGATCGACGTCAGGTCGTTTCATCTGTGACTCATCTCTGGGAAAGAAAAATGATCTGGTTCAGACATCTGTATATACAGAAATGTGTATATGTATATACAGGTTTTCACCCTATGTTTTACCTACGTAACAGCTTCCTATGCTGTTCCTCCTATATATATATATATATATATATATATATATATATATATATATATATATAATATATATATATACCCTTTTATATTTTTCA
>NC_024307.1:23472943-23473357 GCF_000523025.1 Cynoglossus semilaevis | reverse complement strand
TACATTAATGAGAAATAAAATGAACTTTTTTGATTTTACCAAATGGCTGCAATGAAACAAAGAGTGAAAAATTTAAAGGGGTCTGAATACTTTCCGTACCCACTGTATATTTATATATATATATATATATATATACTGACCCCGCCCTCTGACCCGCTCACCCTCCACTGAGCAGCTGAGTGAGTGACTGGATGTTGGTGTCACAGAGCCGTCAGTGAAGAAGAGAGTTTCTTTCCTCTCTGCTCCTCTTCTTCCTCCTCCAGTTTACATTTTCTCCTTTTCCTCACCTCTGCGGCGCCACTGACATTTTTTTCACGCTCAAATCCACCATTTGGGGAATTATGGGTAAACAAGGGGGTTGACAAAATGGCTGCAGACAGAGTCATTTTTAGACGTGGTGGAGCTCGGTGTGTT
>NC_024307.1:23445369-23472907 GCF_000523025.1 Cynoglossus semilaevis | reverse complement strand
GGCTCCTTGCTCCTTCCGCTCTTCATTCCATCGTTCCTCTTCCTCCTCCTCCTCCTCCTCCTCCTCCTCCTCCTTCTTTTTAGTCTCTGTGTGGCAGTGAATCCGAAGGAGACAGACGGTGCGTGGGGTTTCCCCCGAGGATGCATACACACACACACCCTCACGTGCACGCTCACACATATGCTCCAGGAAGATGAGGCTCTGTGTCTGACACAAACATTTGTACACACACACACATTTCAGCACACTCACACACATGCACATACACACACACACAGCTGATTTCTGTACTGATAAATTCTGACAGTGTAATTTTCTTTATCGTTAATCTGCACTTTCCAACAAACGTGAGCAGCAAGTGGGGCTGAGAGAACATGAATGGAACACACACACACACACACACACGTACATTTTTAATAATTGAAGTGACTTTTAGCCTGAAACCTTTAGTGTCATTTTTTCCGTCTTTTTTTCGTCTTTTTAAATTAAACCCCATATTTCCCAGCATGCTCGTTGGATTCCATTCTTATCATCAACTTCTCCAGCCTCAGATTTAATCTCTGCTGTTCGTTTGAAGGACTTCCTCTCTCCTGACATGAAAACGCGTCTTCAGTCAAGGTCAGATTAAAACCAAGTCCAGGCTCCACCCACTGGTCCTGACCTACAGCATCCCATAATTCAGTCTGTTGACACTGGTGTGGAGCCACATCAGGAGTGAGAGGGTGAACATCAGCTCTGCCTGTCTACTACAGCGTGAGCTGAGATTCTAATAAGGTTTGGGTTTCCGTGTCACTTCCTCTCAGGCTGTTTCTGATCTTGGACACGTTCACCCTTCACTGATGCTCCTCCTCCTCATCACCCTCACCTGTTAACATTCTGGGGCGTTGAACCTCGATGAACTTTTGAGTCTAACTTTAGCTTCATCCCAAATGATATCGCTGCAGGAACCATGTGACTGTGACTGTGTGTGGTGTTGTTGTAGGTGTGTGTCCTCTTGTCCTACCATAATGACATGATGTAGGCAACCATCTGATTCTGACTGTACTGCACACACACTCACAGGCACAACGTTGTCGTCTCTCTGGGATGAGCAGACAAAGGTCAGTTCTGTTAAATGGATTAGTCTCTGGTCTTTAGATCTTCTCTCTCCCTCCCTCCCTCCCTCTCTCTCTTTTCTTTTCTCGCTCTCTCAAACCAAAGACTGAAAAATTGGAGGGAAAATTAAGAGTTAATTTAAATGGATGGGACTGAAACACCTTTTTATTTCCTGACTGAAAATAATCAAGAGCTTTCTTTCTTTCTCTCTCTCTCTCTTTCTTTCTTTCTCTCTTGTTTTCTTTCTTTCTTTCTTTCTCTCTCTCTTCCAGCTGCAGTTGGTCTCTCGTGGACTGACGTAGGCAGACACGTCCACCTACGTCAGTCCGTGTTACAGATCAGAACAGTTGGATGATTTGAATCTTGTAGAAGTTAAGAGTGAAGGAAGAGACGACAGTAAAACCACAGACAGTGTGTCAGACAGGAAGTGGCTCATCAAAGCTAATGGATGCCTGAGGAAAGCAGGCATTAATGAAGCTTTTTATGGCCCAGACCGGTGTGTGTGTGTGTGTGTGTCCTTCTCAGAGACATGTTTGTCCTTCAGTGCTTTATAATAAGAATCCTTCAATGATTTCCTTTAAATACAAAATGTACATGTTTTGGCTTTAAGTTAAACAATAATTAAAAGAAAACAGCAGGAAATAATGGTGAGGACGTAATGATGGGGCGTGGCCCACAGAAGACACTCAGCTACTGCAACAGATTCATTTAGTCCAGGGAGCTTTTTCTTTCGTGATAATGCAGTTTAGGTGTTGGGTTTTAGCTTCAGCTGCGTCTTTTCATTCCAAAAATGTCTTCTAACATGATGACCAACATTAGAACTCCCCCGCTCGTTCCACGTTCAACTTGTAAGTCCGATTCAGGTCTATTCAGTTGAAAATGTAAAAGTGAAAATATGAATTTTTTTAACCACAAAAATGGACATAGCTAAGTATTTTAAGGCAAATGAGTGTATTTTTAGTCATTTTTGCGAAACTTTTATTTTTGGAGATTTGTTCTTGAACTTACTGACTTGATCCCAACTCTACCTAAACCAATAATTAAACTCAACATACTATACTATGCTGAAAAAGTCTTCAGAAATAAAATAAATACAAATGCACTAATGAAATAAGTAGCTATGACTTTTTTTTAAGGTTAGAATTCAGAAAAAATATGCACTTGTATTTATCTGGGGTTTTTTTTTTCTTAACGTGAACCTGCCTTTTGTGTTTAAGAGTAAAAGTTTTAAGTTAATAGTCTATTCAGTCTCGGCCTCGAAGCTGAGCGAGAATGAAAACAATTATCTAAACATTCCTCAACAGTTCTCATGCTGATGTCACTGGCTGACATATTTATATTTTTTCAGAAATTACGGGCTATGACATTGCGCAGATGCATGTGACGCAAAACTGTGCCAGAGCCGACAGACTCCAGTGTGTAATTAATATCAGTGCAAAATGATTAGGTCAAAACTGATTTAATATTAAGCAAATAGATCGCTAGTCTGTATGTTTATTATAATGAATTCAGGTGGACAAGGCTACCAAAAACTGAGAGACTGAGAGACAACGCTATTATTTTCTGGATCAGTATAATCTTGTTTTGTAAAGTCAAACCTGAGGGGGTGTCAGGGAAAATAATATTTTCCCTAAAAAAAAAAAATCTTTGTCTGTATGAATGAAAAAGATGAATAATAAATCTGTTTTCTCACAGTAATAACACACGTACTCTCTCTCTCTCTCTCTCACACACACACACACACACTGACTCGTTTCCTCCTTGAAGACATTTATGATGCATTAAATCACATAAGAGTCTGAGTAAGAAGGTCAAATCCAAGGATGAACCGGAGAACACGCACAAACGCACGCGCACACACAGGCTCGCTCTGATTCATCGTCTCGTTTTTTCAAATTTGACCCTGGAACCCATCCGAATAATTCTACTGCCATCTACTGGCTAATGAGTCATGAGTGAAGCGAACGTGTTTGCTGGTTCACCAACGTACAGTCTACATGGTCGATCCTGATGTGGTTTGTAGTGAGCACAATTCTAATGCTAGTTTGCTGTTTAAAAAGGCAGGGTTTTTTGTTTTTGTTTGTTTTTTTTTGGTTTTTGTTTTCTACCAAAATGTTGTTAATTGTCTATAATATTGATTTTAAATGAATGTATGAACCTTTGTAGTGAGGCTTTGTCTTTAGACAAAGTTAAACTTGGATTTCTTTTTTTAAACTCGACAATACAGTTAACACTAGTTATTTTTTTTGTTGTTGTTTTTTTGTATTACAGGTTCTGATCCTCCAATCTGAGCTGACCTGAGAACCTCTCAACAAATCCTGAATTTGGATCCAGACTGAAGAAGAAGCGCTGAGAAGAATCCAAGAAGTACCTGAAGAGGAGCAGTGGAGACCTGAAGAGGAGCTGAGAAACATCTGTAGAAACATCAGGAGCAGTGATGGAGAAAAAACGGATCCTGTTCTTCCAGAAGGTTTTCCTGGTAACGTCGTGATGTCCAGAGATGGAGGGTACCCTGCAGCCGCATCATCAATGATGATGATCTCCAGAGACATTTTATCTCTGAGTACTTCAGAGGACTACAGCTTTTGAAGTTCTGCTCTGTTTTTCCATTCTCCGAAATGTGTCGCTCTGTGAAAGTGTTTCACTTGGTCCTTCTGCCCTCTGCTGGTGAAGGAAGTGAATAAACCCCCTCAGTCCTGCCTTAATCAGTCACAGTTTGGGCCCAGGATGAGGGGATCATCACGGTCTCTCCTCGGTGGCTTCAGCACCACCACATCTACTATGGAGATCGGAGGACAGATGTCATGGTTGAGCAAAGACCCTCTGGAGCTGAACAAGACTCTAGGAGGAGGAGGTGGAGCAGCAGCAGCAGCAGCAGCAGCCATGGATTCAGGAGTGGAGAACTTCACCCAGGAGTCCCTCACTAGGACAGTGATCAGGGAGAAGAACTGGCCAGCTCTCCTGATCCTCATCATCATCGCTCTGACAGTGGGCGGGAACATCCTGGTGATTCTGGCCGTGTCCCTGGAAAAGAAGCTCCAGAATGCAACCAACTTCTTTTTGAGGTCATTGGCTGTAGCCGACATGTTGGTGGGAATCCTGGTCATGCCTGTCTCCCTCCTGAACATCCTTTATGGTGAGAGCTGAAGAACTGAGCACCTTCAAACATTAGAGCTGCTGATGGTGACGATGGTGATGATGATGGGGGTGATGATGATGATGGGGGTGATGATGATGATGGGGGTGATGATGATGATGGGGGTGATGATGATGATGGGGGTGATGATGATGATGGGGGTGATGATGATGATGGGGATGATGATGATGGTGAGGAGGAGAGTGATGTGATGATGATGATGATTATGATGATGGTGATGGTGATGACGATGACGATGATGGTGGTGATGGTGATGTTGATGATGATGATGATGACGATGATGATGGGGATGGTGATGATGACGATGATGATGATGATGTTGGTGATGATGATGATGTTGGTGATGATGATGATGGTGACGATGATGATGATGATGGCGATGATGATGGTGATGGTGATGTTGATGATGACGATGGTGATGGTGATGGGGATGGTGATGATGACGATGATGATGGGGATGGTGATGGTGATGACGATGACGATGATGGTGGTGATGGTGATGTTGATGATGACGATGGTGATGGTGATGGTGGTGATGATGATGGTGATGTGATGATGATGATGATTATGGTGATGATGGTGATGATGGTGATGGGGATGATGATGATGGTGACGATGGTGATGGTGATGGAGATGGTGATGATGGTGATGATGGTGATGATGATGAGGGTGATGATGGTGATGGTGATGGTGGTGATGATGATGGTGATGTGATGATGATGATGATTATGGTGATGATGGTGATGATGATGATGGTGAGGAGGAGAGTGATGTGATGATGATGATGATGACGATGATGATGGTGGTGGTGTTGATGATGATGATGATGATGTCCTCTTCTCTGTTCCAGACTATGTCTGGCCTTTGCCCAGTGCTCTGTGTCCCATCTGGATCTACCTGGACGTCCTGTTCTCCACCGCCTCCATCATGCACCTGTGTGCCATCTCTTTGGACCGATACGTGGCCATCAGGAACCCAATAGAGCACAGTCGCTTCAACTCCAGAACCAAAGCCATGATAAAGATAGCAGCAGTATGGACCATCTCTATAGGTGAGATGTTTAAATGCTTCTTGGCTCTCCATGACAACACCAGCAGGTTTCTTCTTTAGCTCAGATGTGACCCAGAAAATCCTAATTCCACAAGAAGTTGTTTGTTCAGTCCTGAATTACAACAGATGATCAGTTGTGTAAAAGTGTCAATAAAAATGTAGAGCAAACTAACTGGAGCGCGTGTTTTTCTCTGGAGGTGTCTCCATGCCCATCCCTGTCATCGGTCTCCACAATCAGGACAAAGTCTTTGTCAACGGCAGCTGTGTCCTCAACGAGGAGCGCTTCATGCTGATTGGCTCCTTCGTGGCTTTCTTCATCCCACTGGTCATCATGGTGGTGACCTACTGCCTTACCATACAGGTCCAGGAGAAGTTCCCCTCCTCCTCCTCCTCTTCCTCTTCCTCCTCCTCGACCACCTTCATCTATAATCTCCAAGGTCTGCTTCTTCACTTACTGCTGTTGTTATTCTCTGAAGGTCCTCCAGAGGCAGGCCACCGTCTTCCTGTGCGAGAACAAGACTTCCCAGCAACCTTTAGAAACACCAGCGCCCACGAACAAACTGCAGCCTCCAGCACGGACCTTCGACACGCTCACTCTGCCAAACTCACAGGGTAAAGTCTGCAGTCTCTTTGAACTATCCATGTAGAAACGTCAGATCTGCCTGGAGAAGGGAAAGCGGGGTGGCATGCAGTTTAAAAAAAAAGCTGATCTGGCAGAAAGAATTAGATATTGTTCAAAGACATTTCAGAAAATATCGTTACTTTGAAGCACTCTGAAAATGTTTAAAATGTTAAAAAATGGTTTGAAAATGTGTGGAATCAAAGTCATTTCACTGGAATTAAAATCCAAAACATATTCACTTGTTATATGTTTGATGCTAAATGTTAGCATATAACACTAGCTGACAGCTAACCATTAACTCCTTCAAAGGTGTTTTTATTTTCTTGATGTATCCTTTGTTCCTCCCCCAGATCCAAAGCCTTTTCCTCCTCAGAGCAGAAGAAACACCCTGAGTTTTATTAAAGGGGCCGAGCCCAGTGTCCTGCTAAGCCCCTCCCCCTCCGATAGTATCAGCATCATTCCCAGCTCGGAGGCAGCTTCTCAGCTCAGCTCACCTGTCACAGGATCGAGCCGAGGAGATTCTTCTGGGCACGGACGACGAGGGATGATGCAGGCCATCAAGAACGAAAGGCGGGCCTCCAAGGTAAGTCTGGGGAAAGGGGCGGAGTCTGGATGATGTCACAGCGTAAAGAAGAGGTTTGGTGTTTGGACTGGTGCACATGTTCCAAGAAGGGCGGAGACACAAACTGCTGCTCTTTCTTTCTCTTCCTCCAGGTTCTGGGAATCGTTTTCTTCCTCTTCCTCATCATGTGGTGTCCCTTCTTCATCACCAACGTCACCTTCGTCTTGTGTCGTAGCTCCTGTGACGAGTCCCTCCTCAATGACCTTCTCAACGTTTTCGTGTGGGTTGGTTACATCTCCTCTGGAGTCAACCCTCTGGTCTACACCCTCTTCAATAAGACCTACAGGAACGCCTTCTCCAGCTACATCAGATGTCAGTACAGGATCGGAGCCAACGTGGGTCAGGCCTGTAGAACCCTCCTGGTTCCCCCACCATGTCCTTCACATGCTATGACTCCTCTGCTGACAGAAGCTGGGCCAAACAGAAAAGGAGGCGTGGACAGAAACAGCAACTGTCCTAATGGCAGCCAGGAGGGCAACGGGCGTTTGACCGTAGACCCTGAGGAGACCACAGACGATGAGACCCAGACTGGAGTCGTGTCTCTGAGTTTCTCCGAGTGTCAAAACATTGGGACTCTGTCAGAGACGGAGATGGAGACGGAGGTTGAGCAGGACGTGTCCCTCAGCAGCTACAGAGAAGACACCAGCAGTGTGTGATGTCGGAGCTGCCGCCAGGCCTGGAACCATCTGCAAAACTGGATTTTGGTTCAGTACAAGTTCTCATATCTGGAAAAAGCTGGAACTTTTACAACTTAAGAGGAAAACTATTTTTTGTTGTTGTTTTTATAGAACAGATATAAGCAGAGTTTCTGAGGTGGAACCTGCTCTTCCATCGCTGAGTGTGGATTCCCAGAGACTCAGGTCAGATCCATTAGTGTGGACCTGATGACATCACAGAGGAGGAGTGGCCTTTGTGGAACCTTCAAACCAAACCACTCGTACAACAGTCAGAAGAAAAACATTTAGACAACGCTTCCCTGTGCTTCCTGAGGGAGAAGGTCGAAGGTCGAAGGTCTCACGTGAGGATCTGTGGTCACTGCAGAACTCGGTGTCACTTGGTGGTCGCATGAAATGAAACACTTTTCCTCTTTTAGTCTGTTCAAAATCAAGAATGTTTTTTTTTTAATTTGTAAACTTTTTAAAATGTTCTTTTTTAAAGAAGTAACAAAAATAACTGACAAAAAAAAATATTTTTGTCATCATCACACCCAAAACGTTACAACTTGTCAGTCGTGTTCAATTAAATATGGCTTCACTTTGGGAAAGCAAAAAGAAAAGTCACCCTTTCATATTAAGAGCAGAACTGTTTTAGAAAAAATAGTAAAACTCGCCGTAGCCACAGATGAAATCATTATGCAAAAAGAGGATGTTATAGAAATCAATGTAATTTCCATTTTTAAAGTTTCTCTATTTTATTTAATAGAAATAGTTTGTATATAGGGCAGGGTCGAAAATATATTTGTTCAAAGGCTGCTTCATCAAAGTGGCTGTGGAACTGGGTTCTTGAATGTAAGAAAATGTCTTCCATTATTTTATGCTTTAAATCTGGATTTGTATTAAATGTTTGGACTGTCTTTTTTACTTTTTTTTTTTTAACAGAAATCTCCAGCCGTTAGGACTTTTCTTCTCAGTGATGTCAAACCTAAAAGCTAAACCTTTCAAATCCAAAGAGGGAAAGTAGAACAAATAAATAAAAAAAAACAAATATCTATGTTTCAGTAAATAAAGAAATAAATACATTCTGATTGTCTGTTGTATTTTTGTGACATAAAGTGATTTAAGCTGTTGGCTAGCTCACACTCCAAATATGTTCAGATTCCAAACATCTAACCACAGGTAGCTGACACACAGCGACAGAAGTTTTTTTTTAATCAGCACATCTGTCCATGTCCTTTCATCAAAGTATCTGAGTCAGAGGAAGAGGAGACGTGGTCTCTGCTGCAGCTGCATCTCCATGAGGAGGTTTAAAGCCTTGGTTTTTGCTCCACTGACTCTTCAGGTATGAGATAACAGCATGTAATCTTCACAAACACAAACCAATCAAATGGTCCAATAAACAAAGATCTTACACATTTGATCAAAGGACAGGGAACTCATTTCATACAGAATTTACACATTTGATCAGGACAGGACAAGGACAGGGAACTCATTTCATACAGAAGGATCAGCAGCACATAGAACGTTCAACTTGCAGAACAGTCAGTCCTAAAAAAAAGTGGAATCCATACATATATATGTACGGTATATATGTCTGTTTCTGCAGTGGGAAGAAAACATAATAAATCTAAAAATTGAATTGAATGATGAGAAACAAATATTTCCAGCACTGAATTCCTGAATTTAGCTCGTAGTCTGTATATTCTGAATATATATGACGTCATTCAAGTTAACGCCGCGTTTTTGTATTCACGTCATTTGCTGTCTAAACTCAAGATGGCGCTCTGTTCTCAGGTACCCTCTTGTGCAGTGGGTGTGGTTTCGGCAAATATCGGTAAAATTCGGAATAACTCGTAAGCGCGCGCGCAGGCATGCCACTGTGCTGCATCTCCAGTTTTTTTATTTTGTAATGGCTGTGCAAAGTGTTGGAGAAAAAGCGGAAATAGAAACTAAAGTTTTTCACATTAAAAGGTGTAGCGGATGATGTTTGTAAGTTAACCACATATATTTGTGTACGATCATGAACTTTAACATTATCATTTATCACATTGTTATTTGTATCGTTTAATGTCTATCAAATATAACGGACGACAAATAAAATCGATACAAATAAACAAGTTATTAAATTGGCTGAAACTTGTCTAAATTCATGACACACCGTACATTTGTATTTAAACACAAAACAAACTGCTTTCTAATTAAGACGTGTGTTTAAATATTAAAAAAAATAGAAATTGGTGATTTTCAAATAAAAAAGGTATTGTGTTAAAAGTGAATCATGGTTATTTTATTTTTCTCTGTCTGCAGTCGTTTTAATTGTGACTTTTATTTTGAAGAGTAAAGCGGAAACGTTGTTTCTACATGGTTTGTCTCTCAATCTCTTCAGAGCCAGAAACGACGCGAATCCAGTTCAGACCAGTGACCATATGTAAAATTACAGAATACGGATCCTAGGTTAGAGAGACCAGAATCAAGACCAGAACCGGGACCGGTACTGGGACCAGATCAAGCTGCTCTTTCAACCTTTTACACCAGAATCTGTTTTTTTTTTTCCTCCTGTTTCATCCTTCTCCATCCCTGTCTCTCCTCTCCTCCTCTTCTCCTCCTTCTCCTCCTCCTCTTATCCCTCTCTCTTCCTCATGAAGAAATAACATACATCACTGCAGAAACTGAGCACAAAGGGAAAAGGCAGCAGAGGAATTAAAGAAATCAGGTGAGTGCGCTTCAAACGTGAACAGGTAACAGCATGTGCGCGCACACGCGTTTGCGTGTTCCCTTATGGCGCTGTGTCGTGAATGCGCACAAAAATAACGTTGCGGCTGTGTGTATTTGTTTAAATAGAGGTGCGTGCGTGTCCTGCCGGTGGACACGCAGCTACACACGCGCACAGCCGCGTTCACTCACTCCTCCTCACCCTCGATCACACGAACAGGTGAAACATGAGGAAAATGTGTGAACATCTGTCACGTGGTTGAGTTTTAATGAGAGAGAAAAAAAGAACACAAATATTTTCCAGTTAAAAATATGAGTGTGGTTTATATCCATGGCTTCGGTCACGTGGGTTCCGAATGAATTAATGAAGTCCGTTTCGTCATCAAGTGAACACCTTGGTTTTAGAGTCATGTGGTGTTTCAGGGAGATGTAAGAACGTGGTTGTGAGAGTCGTGATCTAACTCTCCAGACTGAACAGTGACGTCGACACTAAGTTCTTTGATTCTGCACTGATTGTCTTTTTCCAGTCTCCCTTCTTCTGGTAAAATAAACTCACTCTATGAAGATTTTCTAAAGAGACTCAGTAAACCATTATTAATACACCTCTGTGTGAGAGAGAAGAAGAGAGAATGAAGCGTTTATCTGACTCAGCCGTTTCTGTTGCCATGGTGACCAGTGAAGGGGCTGTTGTGCTGATTTTTGCTTTGATTTTTTAAGATTTTTGCAGTTCAAATCTCACTCCTTGACTTTCAGCTGCTCCATCTGTGTCCACGGTTGGTTTGTCTCTCTTTTTATCTCAACAGTTGTTTTGGTTTGGTTTTGGTTTGTGTGAACAATATTGACGAATTCCTGTGGCGTCCATGCTGTTCACAAGGGTCAAAGGTCGTCAGGAGGGGGCGTCAGAGATTTAGAAGTGGGTTAAAAACGTGGTGAATAAAGGAGTCACCAGAGAAACTGTGTGTGTGTGTGTGTGTGTGTGAGAGAGAGAGAGACAGGTCACATAGTTCTGCTGGTTGACTTGTCAAAATTGTGCAGACACTGACAAAACTGATTGTTGGACAGAGGGTCAAACAGTGTCACTGAGTGTGTACACACTCTCACACACAAAGAGAGGGAGAGGGGACACACACACACACCAGTTCCAGTCACATCACTAGAGCCTCACAAAATGGAAGAAGAGGAGCAGGATGGAACATAGGGAGGGTGAGGAGGGTGAGGAGGAGGGGGACCTGAATGTTGGGAAAGGGTTGGAGGAGTAGCTCCTAGAAGAAGGTGGAGAGAACCTTCTCCTCCACCTTCTCCTTCTCCTCACCTAACTACTCGTCTAACTATCTAACTCGTCAAGTTAGGAGTCTTATATTCGAGGTTACACTTACATTTAGGTCGAAGTCACTCATTTTCCATACACGAACCACAGGTTCTAACCACATTGCAGGACTATATTAACCTGTGGAGTGACTAGGCCAAGGTCTGACTTCAACAGGGTTTTTTTTCCTGAAATAATAGTTGTATTTTTATGGATAAAAGTGAAGACAAAGTATACCTCATTTACAGTGTCCAGGAGAGGACACATCCTTCAGCAGAAGACGTGTACCCGTCTGGTTTGGACAACATAGAAACAGTTGATCTAATAAAAGAGTAGAGACACAACACTATTTATTTTTAGTGCCAATTCTCAAACTTTCACAAATGAAAGGAATGATCAAAAACTCTTACCTGAGCCTCGGTGAATAAACTGACATCTGGTCTGATGGTCTGATGGTCACCAACTCCATTCTTTGACTTTTCGTCTGCATCAGCCACTTCGTTCCTCCTCGCTGTGTTCACTTCGGTTTTTCGACAGAAATATTTCCACTATTTCAGCTTGGCACGGCCATTGTGCTTCTTGTTCTTGATGTGTTGTTCCCAGCCATATATCCATGGAAACAACCCAGGCTCCTCAGGCACGGAGTCTTCTCAAGAAGGGCTTGAACCACTGCAGTTACACAGTTACACCTGTAGGGTGACAGTTGTAAGTTGTAAGTTGACAGTTTGTGTACCGCGACCGCACATTTAGGATCTATCAAACATGATTTAGGTTTGGGTTAGGAGTAAGGCTGTTTTCCTGACCTGGACATAAAGACAGTGGTGTCCCAACGATGACCAGAGAGTTGTTGATGTCCCTGTCTCTCCTGCAGGTCATCATGCCGTTAGTGAAGAGGAACATCGAGCCCAGGCACTTGTGTCGTGGAGCTCTCCCTGACGGTGTGAGTAGTGAACTGGAGTGTGTGACCAACAGCACCCTGGCTGCTGTCATCAAACAGCTGGGAGGACTCAGTGAGTTGACCTTTGACCTTTAATGACCTGTCCTGTTTGTCCGGTGGTGAGCAGTGACCGCAGAGAGACGGTCCTGTCTCATTCTTCATCCTCACTCCTGACCTTTTATCTGAAAAGATGAGATTCACCTGAATTCCTCACTTTCTGCTCCTGTCTCCCCCCCGACCCCTGACCCCTGTGCCCAGGTCGCCATGCTGAGGACATATTTGGAGAACTGTTTAATGAAGCCAACAGTTTCTACCTGAGGATGAGCAGTCTACAGGAGAGAGTGGATCATCTGGCAGTGAAGGTCACACAGCTGGACTCCACTGTGGAGGAAGGTGTGTGTCTGTGTGTGTGTGCTGTTTCTGCTCAACAAAAACTTCTGCAGGTGAAAAAATCCAAAGCCAATCAGAGCCCAGTGTTCTGTCAAGGATCCGCCCCAGAGTCCTGTGACATCATCGCTCCTTTCCCCTATCTTCCTGTGTTCTCAACTTGTTTTCTCACAATTTAAACCTGATAAAAATGTACCACTCAAAACCACTGTACTTCTTCACTGCCTGATGGTTGCGTATATTTGTGTGTTTATTTACTTTTAGTCTGTAGAAAGGTCACAGCCTCACTGATCTTCTCTCCCTGTTTTGTCCTCAGTGTCTCTGCAGGACATCAACATGAGGAAGGCCTTTAAGAGCAGCACCATCCAGGACCAGCAGGTGGTGTCCCGCACATCTGTCCCTAACCCGGTGGTTGAGATGTACCATCGATGTGACAAACCTCCCCCTCTGAACATCCTCAGTCCATACAGGTGGGTGGTGTTGGTACAGGATCTGATGTGGATCCACTGTGATCAACTGTGATCGATCGTCTTTGACACCAAACTGTTCAAACTCCTCTGTTTCTGTGCAGAGATGACAAAAAGGACGCTCTCAAGTTTTACACCGATCCTTCCTATTTCTTTAACCTGTGGAAAGAAAAGATGCTTCAGGCCACGGAGGACAAACGGAAGGAGAAGAGACGACAGAAGGTGTGTGTGTGTGTGTGTGTGTGTGTGTGTGTGTGTTTTCTCCTAATACTAATCAAATCATCATCTGTTACTGTTTCTTTTTGCTGTTTTGTTAATTATGTCTTTGTTGTTTCGGTTCCAGGAGCAGCAGAAGCAGGTTGAAGATCCAGGCAGAGAAGTGAAGAAGGTGTGACAGACGGACACACACACACACACACACACACACACACACACACGCCTGACCTTTCAAAAGTGATTAGTCTGATCTCACTGACAATAAAACAACGTCAGAAAAGATCAAATGAAGGACAAGAGCTCCGTGTTTTGACGCCAAACTGTTTTTTCTGTGTGTGTCATTAAAGGTTCGTAAGGCACGTAACAGACGTCAGGAGTGGAACGTTCTGGCCTACGACAAAGAATTCAGACCAGACGCGCGACTTACTCCCTCACCATATCATGGGATGTCCTCAGAGGGATCACTGTCACCTGACAACAGGTACACAGACACAGAGGTTAAAGTTCAAATCTAGCCCTGTGAATTCTTGGTGTCCACCCCAATGAATATCAAAGTATTTGAATGACATCTTTGTAACATGGTGACCTTTGTCCCCACAGGTCAATGGCCTCTGACTCATACCCCACCAGCCCCAACCACCCCTCCACCACCCAGGCCCCGAGCTCTGCCCATCCCACAGACCACCACCTCGGCTCTGCCCAGACTCAGTCTCTGGACCGGGTTCTGAGACCCACCAATCAGACCGCAGGAGCTGTGGCGGGAGGGTCAGGCAGACACGTGGCCTCTCTGGGCCGCACTCCGTCTGGGCCCCATGTGGGTGGAGATGCTGTTGTTAATGGGCCCAGGCAGCAGTCTGTGAAGGATTACCGGGCCGGACATGGGTAACTTCAAGTCAAGTGGTAAAGTCGTGTGTCATTGATGATGATGTCATTAGATTAACTCCGCCTCTTTTCTTCTTCTATGCCCAGGGCTCCACCCACCACCATTCCAGAGTACTATATCCCTCCTGCTCCACCTCCTCCTCCCCCATCCATCCCCTCTGCGCAGACGGCCTTCGACTCGGCCTCGTCACCACCCACAGTCCAGCCCACTTCTTCTGCACTCTCTCGTCCGTACTCCCCCTCTCCTCCTCCTCCACCCGCCAACTATGTCCCCTCCCCATCCCATCCACCATCAGGGGCTCCTCCTGCTGCTCCTCCTCCACCTCCACCTGGAGCTCCTGTTGGTCACCAGCTCCACCAGTCACCGGCCCACACCGGAGCTCAGTCCAGTCTGGACTCTGGACCCACCTCCAGGAAAACCACCATGTTGGGCATGATCCCGATGAGCGACGCCCGCTCGGACCTCCTGGCTGCTATACGCAGAGGTTTGAATCATCTGTGGATGTTTCCTGATTTCCATTTCCTGTTTTCTGTTGCCTGTTTATTGTCAACAGCAAAAACTTGAGAAAATGTGACCTGCTCCCTTAAAGTCTCTCTCCTCTTCTTCTTTCACTACCTTTCCCTTCTCCTCTATTTTTCTCTCTCCTCTTTCTCCTCCCCACAGGGATCCAGCTGAGGAAGGTCCAGGAGCAGAGGGAGCAAGAGGCCAAGCGAGAACCAGTGGGTAACGATGTGGCGACCATCTTGTCTCGTCGTATCGCAGTAGAGTACAGCGAGTCTGACGATGACTCTGAGCTGGACGAGAACGAGTGGTCAGACTGAACCTGACCAGAACCTGGTTCTGATGATGGTGAGAGAAGAAGAGTTCTCAAAGAGGAATCAGCAGAAGCTTCTGCCACCACAAATCAAACCAACACATATATTCCAGGTTCCTCCAGAATTAGATCTCATTGGTTGTTGTCGTGTAGAAGGACATGGTTTTGTTGACAACACAAACTGAGTATTTTTCTGCTAAAAAATATTTACAAGTGTTGGATAATCAGGAGTAAATCCAACACGTCAGCTTCACCCAGTACATTTCACCTGCATAGAGAACAACAGAGACAGATCAGGCTGTCATTACCCAGAATCCTTCACTGTCAGAACCTGACTCTTCTATCAGTGTCTCTGGTGCTGATGTTCACACAGTGACAACAGAATTCAGAAATCAGTCGAACTTGCCTCTCAAGTAATCACCACCCCGAGTAGACCCCTCCCCTTTAATGACCTTTGACCTTCTGTGATCTGTGCAGGGCCACACCTTTACATGCCCTGGAGACTGTGAAGACGTTTGAACTGTGGCACATATATTTTACATTACAAAAATCCCACATCACACCACCAAACACAAATGTCACAAAAGTGTATGTAACGAAATATAAATGAAATATAATGATCTTCTAGTTGCAGTTTACTCACTATTTACTTACTCTGTGTGAATACTGGACCTGTTTAGTTGAACATAACACTGATGCATTGCAGGAATCGATGAAAGACACACTAAGAGCACCATCTCAGAGTCTCTCTAGTTTTAATTTTGTGACCATCTGCTGCCACCTACTGGTAGAGCATTGTTCTGCCTGTTACTGGGGTGTAAATGAATGAAGACCATTCACCTGGTGATTCCTCATGGCAGTATCTTAATCAATGGAAACAATGAAAAATACGTAATTAACAATAAAAAGATAACAGCATTGGCGGCAAGTCGTTATGACTGAGATTGGTATGAGATTTATTAGTGAGTGACAATGACGTTCTAATGAGCGTCATAATGTTTGTTGACATAGGTCAGTATGTCCCTAAATTATCACAAAATGCAACATTGTAATTACCCATCATGCATCAGCGTGTTTTGTGTAAGAGTCAGATAATGGTACATTTCAAATGGAGTTTTCTGTCACAAACAAACAAAAACCATTTTCCTCCAGGGTCAAAGGTCATGCTTGGATTAATCAAACACAAAAAGAAACGATTAAAGCTGTTTTTTCTGTGATTAACAAAAGTATAACAATATTTTATTGCTGTGATTATTTCATCCGTGAAATAACCCTTCACATGGGCAATTAATTTTGACTCAACCAAGTGGAACCAAGACTTACTGTATGTGAGTTAACATTGGTTCTTGTTTGCACTTATTGTTGTTATGAATTGTTCTAATTCCCTTTTTTTTTACAGTGATATGGTAATAGTTTACATTATTGTTTTGTAAAAATGTTTGAATCCTCAGCTGCAGCTTTCAGTGTTTTTGTTACTGATTACATAAATATACTAGATGAATCAGAAAAGGTTAAAACTGTGCTATTGTCTGCATCCATCAAACTTACTTTAATGATGTAAATAATATATGAGGGAAAGCACACGCTGTAAAACGTAAAGCGTCAGAAACTAAATTCGAACAATACATTTTTTAGCTCAAGTGAAGCAAAAACGGACTTTAAAAAAACTGTGCTTTTAAAATAATATATTTGTACGATAATTTATGGTTTGTCCTAGAAGCGGTGGGTCAGGGTAACAAATGTGAAATCGTATGGCGGTGTGTGGAAAAGCCGGTATAATTTAAAAAATAAAACACTGGCAGTAGGTGGAACAATTGCTGTTTATTTTACCTGAAAAAAACTGTAAACAGTTTGCATGTGATGAAAATAAATAAACTCTAAACGTAAGTGTTTGTTTCATTTTTTTGAATAATTTGGATTTTTTTTAAATCATTAAATAATAACAACGCACAGTCTCTTATTTTGAAGTTCCAAATGACGTAACTTCCTACTGTGTTTGCGTCACCAACGTAAAATGTTTGTGTTTCAGTTGTTTTCTTAACATATTTTCTGTATTTGTTTGAGTTTTTCTGGCTTATATCGTCTTCCAGCTACATGACGTAAGTCTGTTTGTTTTGAAGTCGATACCGTTTTCACCCGTACTAAATTTAAAAACGTTTGTAATTCGTTTTTCCAGCCATGTTGAAATTTTTTCAACAATTAAAGTAAAACAAAGTCCAACGTTAAAACTTAGTCAAAAAGGAAAAATGATCAATTATCAACATTATAAGTGTTGGACTTGACTTCATCCCGTTTCTTTGCCCTCTATACTATCGACTTTTCTAATATTGATTTATTATTATGATAATTATAAATATTATTGTTGTTGTTCTCTCAATTTACATCGTATTTCAAAAGTAGCCCTAGTGAAAATTGTAAATAAGAATGATTGAACTTTTTTATTTACCGTGAACACATATGTATTCACACACACTGTACAGCACCAACACATTTTACGTACTTTATTTGAACTTGTTGCAGTTTTTCTTTTTTTATTATCGTAAAAATATTGTTCTCTTTGCAGTTTAACATTTACGAGTGCAACGTGTCACATTCCATCTGATAAAGTGCTTTTGTACTTTTTACAGTAAGGTCATGTTTCACACGAGATCAAATACATCAAAATAAAGGTACATGACATCACAGTATCATCTTTACCCACAATTCACCTCAGCATGAGGGTTAAAAACCAACACATAGATGCATTAAAGTTTCCCAGCGAAGGCCATGATTGGTCCAGGATTAGCTCTGTCATGGTATTTCTGATATTCATTTGTGTGTTTTGTTGATTGTTGATTGCTTGGTGATTGATAATCTCTGAAAGGTCACAGAAATAACCCCCAATATAATCCAGAAATAGTCTGACGTGACGATGAATTTCCGTCGTGCTCAGTTAAAGTCTGCCTGAGTGATGAAACAAAACCCTGATGCCTGTTAGTGTGTGCGTGTGTGTGTGTGTGTGTTTTCATATGGGTCGTCCATAAAAACACGAGTGTTTGTGGAGGTCCAAGGTTAGGAGGATCCAGATGAAGGTGTCTGTGATCTAAAGCTCAGTTCTGCCCCCTACTGTCTTTGCTGTGAATAACATCTTTACGCTTTCATCCCAGGCTTTAAAGTGAGAAGTGATCATGTATGTAATTGTCATATCCTTCTCTTCTTAAACTTAAAGAACATTATTCTACTCAGACCTTCTTCACACACAAAAATTGGCACTTTTTAAAATTTGTCATTCAAAACTTTTTTTTGTTTTTAAAGTTTCTGAATTAAAACCTTTTTTACCTTTCCACAAGAAGGACAGACTTGTTTACAGGAATATCACGGGAGAAACAAACACCCACAGGACACTGAGTTTAAAAAATACAAAAATATACATCTGCATATTTCCTTTATGTTGCATAAGAAAAAAAATATACTTTCACTTCTTTATTCCATATTTCTCTTTAAGTGTTGAATTATGGAAGATTACAAACAGGGATGATGACAGGGATAAGGGCCAGACACACACACACACACACACACACACACACAAACACACAGATGTTACTCAGTTTGAGATGAAAGGGTGAGGTGTAAGTTTCAAAGCTGCTGTTTTATTGCTCAGTGACTTCATAATGGTTAAATAAGGATTTACTTTAGAATAAATAACAGACAGGAGAGGTCACTGCATTAACTGTTATTGATAATTGATCAGATTATCACCTTGTTATTTGAAGATGTTTCAGTGTAGTGGTTCAGTCTCACTTTTTTACTCACATTTAATTTGTGGTTTTCTGCAGCTGCACCTCACTTTTATTCCTGTTTGGAAATAAAATGATATCAAATAGTTTAAATATTCAGGAATAATGTATTTGTATGCAAAGCAAAAATTGTGATATTTGACGTTTGGTCCTAATATATATATATAAAAAAACGTGTCAACTAATCTGATTAAAGAAAGTAAAATGAAGTTTTCAGCTGAAGGACAGGTTGATAAATCAGACACAGAATGTAAACACACTGATGTTAAAAAAACAGTTTTTGAAACTGTTTCTCTGACACCTAACACCTGTCTCCTTTTCTCTTTAGCTTCTTCGACAACAGGAAGTCCACACTACTAAGCTACGCATCGCATCGCTACAAATCTCTGAGCTCCATTACTTCTGTCTGGTGAGTCTCCAAACAAACAAAGTTGTCGAGAAGTTCCCTGAGCTTCAACACAGAAACAAACAGCCACATCATCTGGAACTTTTCAAATAAACTCTGTTGAGTCTCTGCAGACTAAAGCTCAGTGAACCTCAGACGACTGTGGCGCCCCCTACTGAACAGAAAATCATAAAAGACTAATACTTTATGAAATGGATCTCTCGTCCTTTCAATTGTGATTTAAAAACAGTTAAGTGCAAATATTTGAGGATTTTTTTTAATTATATGAATCCCAAAAAATTAACATTTAAAAATAAAATACTGATGTCTGGTTTAGGGCTTAGTGAAAAATCAGTACCTGTAAATAAATATTGTTTTATTAATAGTTTATGATTAAAGTGCCCCACTTTGGGATTGTGTAGTTTCAGTATCAAACAAAAAAAAATTAATCACCAATCAGTGAAGCTCTGTTTTTAGAACAGTGTAGCCCAGTTTCCAAAGCCCCGCCCCTTTCCTGTTCCCAGCTCTGCAGTGCCACTGTCCTTGGTGCTGAAATCTGCTGCTCGTGTCCCAGCTCAGATACTGACAGAGGAACTGTTTTTCCAAAGAGCAGAGCAGATTTCACGTCCTGACCATAAATCCAGCCCTGATTCCTGACAGTTGAAAAAGAACCAAGAGTTATTTGCTTTAAGAAGCCGAGGGTTTTATGGGTGACCTAGAAAACTAAAAACAGATTTTAACGGTGTCATTTCTTTTGTTAGTGATGAGCTATTTTTTTCTAACACTATTTCCTCAATTTCTTGAAACAACCATTTTACTTCTATCCACACAAAGACTTGCATGTGTTTGAATGAAACCTTATCAGAAGACACGTTGCATCAGCCCCTGCACCTGGCATTACTTGGTTTCAAAGATACCTGTGAAGACGTAGATTGTACTTAAAAATGACTTCAATTCGTAGTTTTAGAAACTCACTCACGCACACTCACCACTCTCACCACTCAAACATGGTGACACACCAGGGCTCGGAGGATCTTTTGCAGCGGGTTTCCAGATCAGCTTAGCTCTGTTGTTTGTTGACTTTGCCCTGCACAACTAACCCTGTTAAACATCACTGGAGGCTCTGGGCCTCAGGGACAGGTTTGAAGGGACACACCCACAACATGCCATCCACAATGACTTCTGGATGTCAGGGTTCCGAAAAGCGTAGATGATGGGGTTGATAACAGAGGAGCAAGTGGCTGCGAGGGCTGTGAGGTACGTGTACATGATGGGGTAGGTGGAGTCCGCCACTATGGAGTACATAGCAAAAGGCAGCCAGCAAACCCCGAAGGCCAACAGGATGGCTGTCAGCGTGGAGATCCCTTTGGTGGTGGAAATGGCCACAAACTGCTGCTGCACTGCAATCTGCTGTGCGTGACGAAAGGCGATCTTACAGATCTGAAGGTAGAGCTGCATCATGAGTGCAAAGACCAGGAGGAAACTAACGGCCAGGGCCACCGCGTTGTTTTTCGCGACCGGCCAACAAATGCTGCACGTAGACTTGTCTTTCAAACAGTTCCAGCCCAGTGCTGGCAGTAAGCCAAAAACAATGGACAGCAACCAGATAAAGACCACCATCACGTAAGTGAAGGTGACCGTCCTTTCAGTGTGGTACGTCAGGGCGTTGTAAAGTGACAGGTACCGATCCACCGTAATGGCCAGGATGTTCAGGACGGAGGCGGAAAAGGCTGAGATCAGTAATCCAACTGACAAAAGTGTCACGAACTTCACCGAGTTGTCCACCAGATACGTGAAGATGAAGTTCAGGATGAGGGCCAGGCCGGCCAGGAGATCTGCTACTGCCAGTGATCCAATCAGGATGAACATGGGCGCTCGCAGCGTTGGCGTGTAAAACAGCACAGCGATCACCAGCGCATTTTCACAGGAAATCAGTGTCCCAGTTACGCACAGAACCACATCCCAGGGACTGAGGTCCTGGACTGCGATGGCGCCGCTGTCTGCCTGGACGTCAGGGCCCAGCGTCTGCACAATGGACTCCAAAGAGAAGTTGGTGGGTTCCTCTCCAAGGCTCCAGGAGGTCGAGGAGGCGAAGGAGTCGAGGAACAGAGAGGAAGAGGAGTTGAGGCTGTTATCGCTGCCGCTAATGAAAGCTGTCACTGTAGCCAGAGAGAGAATCATGGCTGAGGAGGAGGAGAAGAAGAAGAAAGCACAGCATGAAGAAACTGATGGGAGTGGACTAAAGGTGGCAGGTGGAGGAGACCATGTAGATGATGATGAAGATAAGCCCAACGACGTGTTTTTAACATGTCAGAGTTAAGGTCAATGTCAAGACATGTTTTATAAAAAAAATGATAGCGGAAGAAAAGAGAAGATGAATCAGGAAATGAAGGGACAGAAGAAAAAGAGAAGGAAGCGAGAAGTAAGAACAGATAAGTCCTAGGATTCTGCTTGTTTTGGCAGCACAGACACGTTAAGCCGTTCATTCATTCACAAAACCAGTCGTGCACATGAGCATGAGCTGAAAATCAACGATATAAAGAAATGCACATGAAAATTGATGCTCAATTTTTAAACAGCTTTCATTTTCTGGAAGATGGAACCGAAGGAAAATGAATATCAATAATTATCATCTAAGACGGAACCTTTTAAAATGTAACCAAAAAACCAAAAGACAACATTAGATCCTTCGTCTTCTGAAGCGACATCAGTCAATTCTATTTTTAGAACCCGTCTAAAAATGGTGAGGTGTGACGTCATGAAATGAGAGCTGCTGAGGAAAATGCTCACTGACGTTTCACACACAGCAGGATTTCACACAGAAACCGAAAAGAATGTCGACCAATAAAAAACAAACTGAAGCTGAACTGTGGAGGCTGAAGAGCCGAGAAGACCTGACGCTCTATTCAGGGAGAAATCACTGCTCTATCAGAACACACACACACACACGCACACACACACACACACACACACACACATACATTGTATTACTGTCAGGCTGCTGCGCACGTCCACATGAACACACCGTCAATGACTACAAATGGCTGAGAGAAGGTCACCCCTCCCTCCCCCTTCCTTCCCTCATCCACCAACGAAGCTACACGTCACTGCAGTATCACAGCACAGCCCCTCACCACACACACACACACACACACACACACACACTGAGCTGCAGCAGCAGGGGGTGAAGATGAGGATGAGGATGAAGAGAAAAAATTCTGAGAAAATTACCAACTCCTTTTTTCTTCTGCTGCTGCTTCTGTAGTGAAAACAGCTCCTTTCCTGTGTGTGTGTGTGTGCGTGTGTGTGTGTGTGAGAGAGTGTGTCCCCTCCTTCATTCAATAAACAGACTGCACTGTCTCTCTCTCTCTCTCACTCATTGTCGCTCTCTCTTTTTTACCACGTCAGCAGCACTCCCCCTCCCTCTCTCTCTCCCTCCCTCTCTCTCTCTCTCTCGCTCCCCCCTTGGTTGGCATGGTTATTAGCCTTCTGTCGGCAGCTCCGTGCTGGCGCTGCACATCTTCTCCCTGTGAT
The DNA here is from genome assembly GCF_000523025.1 of Cynoglossus semilaevis. NCBI lineage: Eukaryota > Metazoa > Chordata > Actinopteri > Pleuronectiformes > Cynoglossidae > Cynoglossus > Cynoglossus semilaevis. The sequence continues at coordinate 23,450,288 of NC_024307.1, read as the reverse complement.
TGGTTGAGTGCGGTGCTTTTAGCCAGCTGACTTCAAAGGTCTTGTTTCCTGCGCTGCTGTCGTCAAGGTTCCAGTGAATCACACAGGGGAATGAATCAGAAGAAAACAACCTTCAGCTACTGCTCTGTCGTCACCTCTTCGTCATCCTCATCATTATCACCATTGTTATCTGCACTTACACACCAGCGACGCCAACGTGACCCAGGCTGCCCAACACACACACACACACACACACACACCCATTAGTTACAAACATTTAAAATGAAAAACTCAAACTAAACTACCTTTGTTTTATTCTGTGTGTGTGTGTGTGTGTGTGTGTGCTACACTTATGAAGGTGATAGTTATGTAATGTTGATGCAGCTGATTCGGTTGTCCTGTTTTTAGGTTCTGGTCCAGACTTTACTATAACTTCATCATGTGGAGTCACTGTGTGTGTGTGTGTGTGTGCGTGGGGTGGGGGGTCAGTGGGTGTAATGTCCCAGTAAACCTGGAGACAAAGACGACACAGTGTCTCAGTGTAACAAACATGATGGTTTCTCACCTTTTCTTTGTAGAGCAGGTTTTATGTGATGCCGTGTGTCAAGAAAGACCAAGAAAAGAACAAACAGATCAAAACAACAGAACACACCTCATTATAGTCTCACACACACACACACACACACACACTCAGTTCATGTTTGATGGTGAAAAGAGCATATTTGGAATTATAATGTGTGTGAATGTGAACAGTATGGTGAGAAAGTGTAACTGTGATGTCACTTACTGGTTAACACTCAGCATCATGTGAGGATGGTACAGGACGTGTGGGTGGCAGGAAGTGACTGCCAAAGAGGTCATGGAGGGGCATGGAGATAGATGTCCATGGAGTGGGTGTAAGAGGAGCGGAGGAGGAAGGCTACAGGGTGAGACGGAGGGAGATGGAGCGCTGTGGCGACCCCTGGAGGGAACAGACAGACACTATATCAACACACTATAGTCAATGATATTGATATTTTAATGAGTCATGATCTACCAGTACTGTCCTGGTGATGTATTGGTAGATCACATTGGAGATGAGGAGTAGGAGGAGTAGGAGGAGTAGGAGACCCCAGCTGTTCTTTACACCCCGGCCCAGAGAACTGCCACCTTCAGAAGTTTTCTGATGACTCATCAGTGCTGTGGGGGAGAGTAAGTGTAGGACTGTGGTGGACGACTGTGTCACCTGGTACAGTAGGAACCACCTAAAGATCAGCGACACAAAAACTAAAGAACCGGTGGTGGACTCAAAAGAGTCTCCATTCGCTGCAAAGTATAAAAATCAACAGGGTTCAAACCCTCACCCTGGTCTCTGTACCACATTCAGAACCATTTTCACTCTACCTCTAAACCTGACCCTTACACTTCAGCCCAATCCTGAAGGCTGTGTTTGCGTTGATTGAATTGAGTGACATCGTTGTCTACGAGTGGATGACAACTGTTCCCACATTTCAAGTTCAGGGACAGAAAGAACCAGACCATGTCAAAAGTTGCTTCTTTGTTTTAATTTAAAACAAAATTTAATCTTAACATATTTTGTTTGCTTCATACATAAAAGTCTTCATCATCAAAATAATAACCACAACTCTGTCGACACTAACCATAAATTAAAACAAAACAAAACATTGAGATCAGTATGAAATACAATGTTAGGCAACACAGCACTGGTCGAACAAAGACGCTGATGCTGCAGGACAGACAGACGGACGGGGGCTGAGATGAGGACTAGCTCTCTCTCTCTCTCTCGCTCGCTCTCACACACACACACACATACATACTTCTGCTAAGGTGCATCTCCCCACGTTCACTTATTTTCTTCATTTTCATCAGAACACACTTTAATAAGAGGATTAGTTGGAGTAGGGCCGTGGACTGGACTGGACTGGACTGGACTGGACTGGTCCACTTCACAAACTTCAGATTCAAAAAACAACTTAACAATTTTATTTTCTAAGTCGTAATGATTGGCTGCTGGTCACATTGGGTTCATTCACACCATCACTGACTCTGGACTTTACCCAGAATGCAGCATGGCGTCGTGCTGACAGCATCAGTAAACTGACCGAGGCTGCGTTCACACTTACACACCAGTGTCATCTGTTTGTGTTTTCACAGAAATCCCGGCTGCTCTGGTCTCATGGACGTAAATCCACCAGTGTGACCACAGTGAACTTGATCAGTGGCTGTGGGACAGTGCAGCAACCTTGACTGAAAAGAGTAAAATATGACTTCGGGTTTTTGTTTTTTTTTTGTGGTTTTTTTTTTTTTTTTTGTTGTTGTTCAATTTTTGGATGTGTTGACACCAAAGCAGGAAATTATATATTTTATTCATATTGATTTTGAGTGAAAAACTGTTTATTACGTGATGGAACATTTCATCACTATTTGTGGTATATAAAAGGGAAAAATGGGCATGATTTTAGTGAAAAGGCCGAGAGTTCTCCGTGTTTCGACAAAACTGACGTCAGAGAGTGAAGAGTTTCAGATTTAGTTTTGATCAGAAACAAACAAAACACCAGGTTTAGGTGGAAGACGTGGCTGAGGACCAGTCAGGTGAGGACGTCAGTGCAGAGGACCTTTGATTTCATTAGGTTTTTAAAGATTCATTGACGACACACACTCTAAAGAGTTGACGTTGGCTCAGACATCAACACACACTCACAGAAAATCTTCTCTCATATTTTGAAGAAAAACAGATGTGAACTTACACGCACACACACACACACACACACACACACACACACACAAGTAAAGCCTTCTGTCTTCAGCCTAACGTCCTCCTAACTGGAATGTAGTAGCGCTAAGAACACACACTCACGAGGTTCACACATATACAACGCAGGTAGGGCAAGTGTGTGTGTCTGTGTGTATGTGCGCGAGTGTGTGAGAGGACTGTGAAGCTCGGAGGTTGTAAGGTCCCTCATCGCGTCCCAGATCAGCGGTTCATGCCGACCTTTGAGCCTCCAGCAACGACAGAAGACGTCGGCGAGCCGACACGAAGGGAGTGTTTGTTGACAGACTGCATGCATGTTTGAGTGTGTCTGCAAGAGTGTGAGTGTGTGAGTGTGTGTGTGTGTTTTGCCCGTCTTCTCCTTCTGTTCTCAGCAGCCTGAATGATCTTTACTCCCTCTACAGGCCGTTTTCAGTCACTGCAGGCCACAGTCAGCCAGCAAGCCTCGGGACAAAACTAAGTAAAACAAAACAACAACCTCCAGGATCTGAGTGTCAGAGGTGGGAGTGGTCTAGGAGACACACCTCCTCCCCTTCCTCTCCATCTCCCCCCCCTTCCTCCTTCTCTTTGCTGTCATCTCCCTCCTCTGTGCAGCCATCCTGGAAGGAGCAGATCAGTTGAACATAATGGACTCGGGATCCTGGTTTGCCATTTGGGCCATGTGACGGAGGATGTCTTTTTTTGTGATAATACCAAGCAGCCGCCTGCAGGGGGAGACAGAAAGAGATTACAAAAACAATATTTGTGTTTTTGTTGGCCGGGTTTTAAAAAGTGAGCAGGTTGAAAGTCCGTTTCAGCTGTTCTTATCTTGTTATAATATTAGCCAACCTTTAGCTCTCCTAAGTGTTGTTTCTAGTAGCTTAGATTTTAGAGAAGCTACGTTTGAACTATTTATATATTTTTTATTAAACATTATGTTATAATTTAACTAGATTTGTGTTTATTCATTGACCTTTAGTCAATTTCAAAGCATTTTTTGTAAAAAAAAAAAAAATATATATTTATGAGTTATAACATGCTTTTGGCCAACAGTAGCCAATACTAACCTTTTTGGTTAGCACTGTTCTATAAGAATTGCCTCAGATTTTTATTTCAAAGTAAAACCATTCATATCTTTTCAACATTAATAACATTGACTTGGGTCAAATGTCCTTAGCAGCAAAGAATTAAGTTAGACACTTTAAAGTTTAAACCTTAAAATAAAGTAAAACAAATAAAACGTTTTGAGGGAATAATGTAATTATAGAAATCTGAGCCCAGACAAAACCCCAGAAAAAGTCCCAGAGGAAACAGTCGGAACCAGGAAGGAGAGAAATGGAGCCAAGTAATCAGAGAACAGAGAAATAGAAGCAGGTCAATGACAGCAGCCAAATAACCCACTTAGTGGACATTACAGACACCGCCCCCTGCTGGACTAAGTATACGTACTGTAGTCCAAATCTTGGAGACAAGAGGGAAAAAGTGCAGTTTTCATGTTAGTTTGATCTTTGATCTGTTTAGTACTTGAACAGCATAGCAGTGATGGAAAACACTAGAAGTCAAGAAAAATAATTTTTATATTATTACAAATGAATAGATCCAAAATACTGAAAAGGCAGTTAGGAATAACTTTCTTCTCTTCATCTTTGTGTTTTCCTTCTGATCCAGGAGAAAAAAATTACACTTATTTCTGTTTAAGGTGTTTTGGAAACATTTCAAAACACCACCATTAGGTGGTGCTCTCGTCCTCTCGGACAACGGCCAAACAGAGTAGAAGAACCTATCGCTGTGGTTAGAAAGGAAATAGTGTTTGTAGGCTGTGAAGCCACATGTTCAGAGCTGGTCCAGACCGGTTGACTGCACCGTCCATCAGTTTTCACTTCAGAGTTAAATATTTAGCTTGACTGAGCAGAAACACCAATGTCTGAACCCAGGTCTGAACGACAGGAGACAGGGCTGCAGCTGTATATAAACTAATAGTTTAGGTTAGTAACAACTGGAATTAATGTTCAAATGGAGCTGATTTTAACTCAAAGATTAGTTTAACCAGATGTAATGGTAAACCAGGATGAAATCAGTTTTGACATTTTACTGATCACATCATTAATTCTAGTGTTGATGTCAATGAATGATTCTATTTTCTTATTGATTTCCCTTGGGTTAGAAAATTAAATATAGAACATGTTGGTTT
>NC_024307.1:23441522-23445335 GCF_000523025.1 Cynoglossus semilaevis | reverse complement strand
CATTTGCCTCGATGTCATGGAGTAAACACTCTGAACCAAAACAACAGTTCGAGGAACTGGAGCACTGGGAGCTGTTCCACTACTGCAGCACAGTGAACTCAGACTCAACTTCAAATCCTGGTTTTCACCACTTTCTCACAACTAAAACTGCAGAACATTCTTGAATGTCAGGCCACCAGGTTCTAACCCAGACATTAGGTCCAGTTGCCGCGTTTGTCAAACTAGGCTCAGGCTGAAGGACAAACTGCTGCACAGACATGAATGTTGATGCACCGCTGGTTCAGAGCTGCTGGTACAAACAAATGTAGACGGTAACAGACCACGAGGTGTTAGAACAGTGAGTGGGCGGAGCACATGAGGGCAGTGACCCCTGGAAGACAGTGGTGTCCAGTCGGCCACTGTCCCACAGGAGACACTGAAACCACGGTGTTAGTCAGAAATCTATCAGGGAACACAGAGTCAGCTCTTCACATAGGCAGTCGCCTAGGGCGCCATCTGTTGGAGAGCGTGATTTGGCAATCCCCAAGGGGGAAAAGAAATTATAACAGGGGAGCCGAGGACTCCAAAATGGCCAGAGCTGACTCTGGGTAAACATTACACTGCAGACCTACTCACTAACATCGATCAACACAACAACACATCAACACAAACACTCACCAACACGACACAAAGACAGGAAACATGGGAATTTACTAAGTCACTGTGGATCAATTCACCATTTATTCAGAGGAATTCTACCCTCATACAAAAACTTAAAGGACACTAAGTATGTCAGGGCAGTTAGCTACTCGCCAAGTTGACTTTAAGGGGACCGGTCACGTGTTGACATTCTGTGAAGACCATGGTCAAATGGAGGAGCCAAGAGGGGAGGGGTTTAAAAAAAAGATAGAAAAACAAAAGAAACAGAAAAAGATGTTATTAACATAAAAAAAACTGAACCTGGGTGAATATTTAGAAAATGTGGAAAAGGGAAGACAGGAGACAGACTAGTGAGACATTATATACAGTATACTACTGTATCTGGTCAGAGGAGTACACAGTATATAATCAGAATAAAGTAATTCAGCTATCGATGCTAACAGCTAATGAACACTACAGGAAGTTCAGACACGGTTTGACTGAAACCAGGAACAATGTTGCACTGTGGGAAACTCAACAGGGCTTTGGTTTATTAGACTGAAGACGATGTACATGACAAGACAGGACAGAAGACAGGAAGAGACATCAGGACAGGACAAGGACCAAAGACAAATGACACAACAGAGAAGACATCACAACGCACAGTGAGACATGACACCAGGTAGGACAAAGAAATGAGAGAGACAGGAAAAGACAACACTTTGAAAGTCTAGTTTTTATCATGCTGTGTATATGTGGCTTACTGCATCTTTTTATACTCTTTGGACTAACAGAAACACGTTCAATAAATACAAGGTAATAAAGGTCACCAGTGAGAGAAAAACCAGGAACAAGTCTCTTAGGGGACATTTGAAGTTATTCACAGTCAGACAGTCTCTGATCCACAGATCCTAATGTGGACTTCTGAAAACATACTGTATATGAAGATGTACCTGTGTCAGTGAACTGGTCTGAAAGGTCCTCAAAGACTAGTAACTTGGTCACTAGTTATTATCCCTTCTAGGAATATTTAACCAAAATCTTGGTTCTCCAGACTATGCCACATCGACTTGTCTCTGGTTTTTCTGGTGGCTTAAAAAATAACTGTAAAGAATTCACACACAGTGTTTCTCCCAGTGCAACAACATCATCCAGTAAAGAAGGACTGGAGGAGGAGGAGGAGGAGGAGGAGTCAGGTCTACACCAGGTTTTCTACCATAAGACCCTCTGAGACAGAACAATCACCGTGACCCGTGGGTGCTAAGAGTAGCAAGGACAGAGTTAAAGTAGAAGGTCTTAAAGGAATAGTTCAGCCTTTTGAGGTCTGTTTGTTCAGTGTGAAGGTCGAGGAAAATGTTTTCACGCTGAAAAGTCCATGTTGGGAGCTCCTCACTCTTCCACACCAAACTCCATTGAATACTTACTACTGACACTTTGTGTCACAGACATAAATACAACTGTGCTGCTTATACTTTGTGACACTTTGTGTCACAGACATAAATACAAACACATAAGTCACCAAATAACTCATTTTTATTTAATGATGGCGACAGAGGAGGACCATAAAACTAAAATGACTGGTTTTATCAATGGAGTTTGGTTGAAGAGAGACAAAGACACAATAATGTCTGGAGCTGGTTCCTGAGCCCAGCAAAGATCATTCATCAGTACCTCAAAGTCTGAACAGTCCTTATAAGGTTAACAACAAACTGTTAGCTAACACCCGTTCTCTCACACACACACACACAGACACCATGTATCCCTGCTAAGAAGCGGTGCCTAGGAGACAGGTGGGAAAGTGAGGGAGTGGATTATGTGTGCAGAGGGGGAGGGGCTAGTCACCAGGGGCTTGGTTTGCTGCTTGAGTTCCTCCAGATGTTCTAATATATTCTTCTTTGTGATGATTCCCAACACAATCCTGAAACACACACTCGCACTCAGTCAAGTCAACTTAAAAAACAAAACCAGAACTCATCTGTCTGTTAAAGCAGGAACAACAGAACTTCATGAAACATGTTACAATAAATAAACAACTTCACATCAAAAGACACACTTCCAAAAAAGTTGGTAGACTTTTAATAATGCCCTTGGACTTTTTTTTTTATTTGGAAAAACAACGGGCTGTCAGTGGTCTGTCAGTGGTCTGTCAGTGGTCCGATTCCCTCCAGACATTTTATCAGGAGACAGATCTGGACTGCAGGCCTGACAGTCAACTGTGACAAAATTATTATCTGAAATGTGTCTGAATCAGTCTCTTACTTTAAATACTCGAATTCAGCTTTGACCTGGAGAACTCAATGACTGAGCATTTGATTGTTTACTGTTCCAACTTTTTTGGTGTTCTGCAGACATCCAAATATGTTGATGAGTGAGTTTAAAATCAATAAAATATCAAATGTGTTTTAGGTAAAAGACAAAGATCTAGTGAAATTCCATTTATTCTAGATTTTTTTTTTATTGTTTTGTTGTTAAACGTTAGATAAAAAAGATCGCAAAACAACAAAGTTCTATAGAAGTAGAACCGATGGTTTGGATCTTTCCATGACAAGAGGTTTTTTTTTCACTAACGTGCAGAACAATCCCAGGCTTGATGACTGTAACAAATGTATATAAAGATGAATGATAATAATAATAATCAACAACAGCTGCATAAAGTCACCTCTAAACTGAGGACAACATCAGTACTGTCGTTCCTGTGTGACACCAGCAGGGGGCTCTCTGTAAAACTGACCTGATGGTAAAATAATCATCATCATCATCATCTGTAGGAACTGTGAGTGTGTTAATCAGTTATTGGTTAGGGTTAGAGGGAACACCAGAGGTTCAGTTCAGTTAGAGATGCAGATTTCAGATACCATCCAGAGGTTTTCACAGTGATTACGTCAACAAATCACAGCATCTACATGAGCTCAGCTGAGTTAGACACAAGAAGGTTGGACAGCAGGATTCATCTTCTCTTCCCTCCCCACAGTCATTTCTCTTTTCATGGATAAATAAACATGCACTTTCTCCTACTCACCCGTTGTGAGTGACCAGACACTGACGCAGACCCAGCTTCCTGAAGATGTCCACCACGATCTCCATGGGCGTGTGGTCCGTGACCGTGAAGGGGCTCATGTCCAGGATGGAGCGGAGCTTCAGGGGCCGAGGGCTGTCGGCGGGCAGGGTGGGAGCGTGCTGAGTGAAGTAGACCCT
>NC_024307.1:23388536-23440743 GCF_000523025.1 Cynoglossus semilaevis | reverse complement strand
TCTGATCCGGAAAAGAAGAAAAAGAGGAGAAAAGATGGAAAATGGAACTAGTGAATGTTTCAATCAAGTCTGACTAACTTTTACGGATCTTTAAATCCATTTTGAGCTTTTAATAACAATAGATTTTAGTGGAACACTTATTCACCTTTTCCACCAACAAGACTTGAAAAAGTGACATATCTAGTAGTAACCCAGCAGCTGTTGACCCACTGCTGGTCTGTGTGCCAGTTCTGTGTCACTGGGACAAACTTCTGGACTCATTTTACCTAAAGCGATAGTGATGTCCCTTCTCAGGGCGAAGCCCACCAGCCTCTGAGACTCCTTGGACACGATCACAGGGAAACCGTTGCAGCTGGTTTCGTTGATGATGCCCTGCAGCTCCTCCACCGTCAGGTCGTCCTGTGTCAGCACGGCCAACGGTGGGTCGCTGCGTCTGGGCCTCATCACCTCCCTGGCCAGCGTGGTGTGAGTGAATTCCTCTTTGGCGTCCAGGAAGGGGTACCCGTTCAGACGGATGTGGGCCTCGTAGATGCCCTCTCGGCCGAAGGCGTCGCCCACCCACTTGCTGGTCATGACAGCGGCCATGAGAGGAACGATGTACTCCAGACCGCCGGTCAACTCAAAGACGATGACCACCAGGGAGACGGTCATTCTGGTCACACCGCCTGGTCAGAGGGACAGATGACACGATCACAGGCGTGCTACGATACACTGTCGAACCAGTGGCTAACCACTGCAGCTAATTTTATTGAAATTTTATCACAAACTTTTAGTTAATTTTTGAAACCTTTAAGCTTTTTCTTGGCTAGATAAAATGTCTGTTCTTGGCCATTTTCAGGGGTTAGCTAAGCCTTCTGCTTTAAGATGTTTCGTTGGGAAAACAAACATTCAACACTCTTGGCTACGACTGTGACAATTTCACAATTTTAACATCTGCTTTATGATTGGGTTAGCTTAATTTTGCTTCATTTCTGTTGAGATTTTAGTAACTCACTGTCAGCCATTAGCCAAGAAAGCTAACAGTAAACAAACACTGGTTAAAAAACTTTAAAAAAGCTTTACTGTCAGTCCTTGGAATCGTGCAGGTGTCACAACACGTCTGTGACAACACAGTAACTTAAAGCCTTTTGTATCCACCAAGGTCACTGAATCAACCTCTACATTGATCTGAAGACTCACCCAGACAGGCCGCTGCCCCCACCATGGCGTACAGCCCTGGGGTGATGCAGTCGGCTCCCACCTCACACCACTCCTTAAACAGGAACCAGTCGTGGTGGTAATACGCCAACTGCTCCACTGCGATGCCAACAATCCGACCTGCGATAGCCCCGATGGCCATGCTGGGGATGAACAGGCCCGACGGTACCTGAGGAGGAGGAACCGGGGCACGTGGGTGAGAAGTTGTTTTGGTGAAAAAACCTACGACTGTTACCTCACTAGAACTTCAGGGAACAAACACTCACCTTAAGACCAAATGTAAATATAGTCATGATGATTTTGAAGATGAGTGCCAGGCAGAGCTGCCACATGGCAGAGTAGACGCCGGGCCCTGCAGGGCGGTTGGGGTTATCAGTGAAGGCCTTGCTGCCGTTCATCTGACTGCGATATTGGCAGAGCTGCGACGACTCCAGAGGACCACAGTCGGTGAACAGCTCTTTTATCAGCTCGCTGGTGTTCTGACGCGTGTAAGGGTTGGGGAAGGCCACCACGGCTGTGATGGCAGCCACCAGGATCACCTCCAGCACCGGGTACTTCCCTGAGGAAAGACAGGACAGATGGACATGTCAGTTAGGGTGGAGCAGCGATTGACCCCCACCGCAGGGTGTACAATATAAACTACAGTTTAGTTTGGGTAAGTACTTGCCGAAGCGTGTGGACTTGCGTCGGCGACACCATGCGATGTTGGCTCGGATGAAGAAAGCCCCCCACAGACCCCCAAACACCCCCAGGAGGATGAAGGGGATGAGCTCAAACAGGTACCACGGCGTGTGGTACTCCACGTAGAACAGTACCAAGCGGCTGTTCCCAAAGGGATTTATGGAGCGCAGGACAAAAGCTGCCACAAGGGCGGCGAAGAAGGAGCGCCACAACGTCTTGAGTGGGAAGTAGTAGCTCACCTGAAGATGAGAGGATGGTTTCACTAAGTCAAAGACAAACTTTATTTTAACATTTATTCTGTGTGATCAGGGTGGAGACACGCCGTACCTCCTCCAGGCTGAAGAGAACTCCTCCTATCGGGGCTCCAAAAGCCACAGAGACTCCAGCTGCTGATGCAGCCGAGAGAACCTGGGAGGAGACAAAAGTAGGTCACAAAACAAATTTAAGGACGAAAAAAAAACCACTTCAGCTGCTTTGTTATGAAATCTCCTCTTGTCTCCCACCTCTCGTTTCTTGGCTTCATTTTTGCTGTATTTAGGAAAGAGGTAAGAGAAGATGTTCCCACAGCAGCAGGCCACGTGGACCAGAGGGCCCTCTTTCCCCAGACTGAGGCCCGAGGCTACAGCCAACACCAGGGTGATGGTCTTGATCATCAGCGTCCATTTCCCCAGGTAGCCTCGGATGATGAAGCCACTCAGGATGGTTTTGATCTGTGGACCAGAGGGCCCTCTTTCCCCAGACTGAGGCCCGAGGCTACAGCCAACACCAGGGTGATGGTCTTGATCATCAGCGTCCACTTCCCCAGGTAGCCTCGGATGATGAAGCCACTCAGGATGGTTTTGATCTGTGTGGAGTGAAGAAGTGTGAGGACGGTCACAGCTGGACATCCTCATCACAGCTGTTATTCAATAACTACTCTCTCTGTTCTGTTCACTGTACCAAGTTGTACAATTCAACTGTTAGCCAGTCTAACATCTTTAAATTACATTAAATTGTTATAACTGATTTTCCGGCTCTGACTTCTCTGCTGTCATCAGAGTCACATGCTGTGTTTCCATCACCTCTGGGATTCCAGAGCCGCAGGCGTAAGGAGCAAACACCTTCACCAGGCAGACGGCCAGGAAGGCGAAGGACAGAGCCCAGTAGATGTACATGAAGTAGTTCATGATGTAGGAGCCTGGACCCTGCCGAGAGTGACACCAAGTGGACAAAAGAAAAAACACAATCAATGAAAACAACCTCTGTCTCTGAGTGTGAGAAAATATCAAGTTAAATACACAATATTTCTCAATAGTTACTTAGTGAAGATAACTTTCATTTTTTAATTTCACTTATTGGTTTTGCAAGTTCAATCCTTGGATACTTCATAGCATTTGGCATGTTTTCTAACATACTTGTTTGTCTAATTATTTTATTGACTTTGACTTCACTAAAGTACTTTTTAATCTATTTTTTGACTACCTTCTCTCTCTGTTTTTTCCACTTTTGTGTTTTTGTTGACAGTTTGTTGACATAACTGTTTTGTTAACTCTTAGCCACTTCTAGGTGAATACTGTTTATTATTACATATTTAATATGTTTTTCCCTACTTTAAAGCTAACTAACTTTTAGCTAACAGCACTTGATACCAGAGGGAGATGTCTTGCTAACCTAGCTAAAGCTAAAGATGTAACAGTAAATAAGGTGGATCTCTTTATCGGCTCACTATTAATGTTTGTTGTACCGTTATTTTCCACATTCACGTAATAAAATAAATGTTCAAAAATCCCTAACAGCTCAGTGTGGACTAGCGACTGGGGGATTATAATCTGGGCTGAAGTCTACCTCGGCCTGCCCAAGGATTAGCTCAGCCCAGCTCTTCCACTGAGGACACTTGTCCCTCTCAGCGAAGGTGGTCTCATTGGACGTCCAGCAGCACTGCTCGTGGTTGAACCACATGGCGCTCAGACACACGCCCTCCTTCAGGTCATTCAGCCAATCAGCAGCAATGTCAATAAGGCCAGCCAAAGCACCTGACAGGAGGAGGAGGAGGAAGAGGAAGAAGAAAAGAGGGGGCAAAAATGTGAAAGCAGTGAGGAAGGAGAGAGGAAGAAGAGGTGTTGGTGGACTTCCTGTCATCCATACTGGGTGACAGTCTATGATATAGGATCACTGCAGTGAAAAAGCAATCGTGCACAGATGTACAATCAAAGCTGGTCTAAAGGTATTTTACAATGTTTATTTTGGACTCCCTCCAGTTTGGTGAACTGGGGGGAGAAAATGTGCATCAATCCATGATGGTTGGAGCCTCTGCTGAAGAACAAAGGAAAACTGAGAGAGGACGAGGCGTGTGGTAAAGCATGTGAGAGACACTAGCAGAGAAGTGGGAGCACAAGTGTGTTTGCATCAGTTTGTGCATGTGTGTTGTACCTGAGGCCAAACCGGTGAGGGTCACCACCAGCCAACCAGACCAGGCGTCGTACAGACTCTTTGTAAACTCCCATGCTGACTCTTTTTTCTTACTGTTGATCTAAAAAAAAAAGAGGAAAAAAACATCAAACAAGTTCATGTAAAAAAACAAAAGAAGCCATTTTATGCTATGTATTAGCTTAATTTAAGTAGTAAACATGCTCTTATGCTACACTGTTAACTTAGTTAGCTTCTAGCTCATTTTAACGTATGCTTATCTAACGGCTGTAACTTGTTTCCCATTCTCTTTGCCTCTTTTAGGCATTATTAATATATTTCTAACGGCTGTAACTTGTTTCTCATTCTCTTTGCTCCTTGCCTCTTTTAGGCATTATTAATATATTTTGCAGTCTGTTCCATCCTAATTATAACTTATATTAATTTCAAACTCTTACGACTTCTCATTTCAAGCATCCAAACATTGCAAACATGAAGCAACAAATGAACTAAAATGAAGCACTGTTTCTGGAGCGTCTTAGACTAACATTAGCTTTAAAGTCTTAGTGCTGAAACTGCTGACCCCACAAACACAGTTCTTCTTTTATGTGCCGTTTCCTTAGCTGTGGTAACACTTCCTGTTGGGCAAACTCTGTTTTTATTGCTAGCATCAACAAATCTGGCCCCCCCAGGAAGTAAACATAGACAGAGTTTTAAATAGAAGAATGTTGAGAAATAGACAAAAGTATTGACCACTGAGGAAAGTCTCCATTCTTTTTAAACCATCCGACCTGAAGCTGAGGTTTTACTTCCAGACTGCCTCACCTTTCTGTGCCTCTCCCGGTCCTTGCACTTTTCACGCACCCAGTCAATGGTGTGGAAATCGTCGTAGGTGCCCACCCCTGGGATGGGCTCTTCTAGGAAGTCCAACAGGTGAGTGGAGCTGCTGGCAGCCCCGCCCCCGTTAGACATGGCGTAGTTTGATCCTGAGCAAAACAAAAGAGAAAAGATTTTAACACAAAGGCCAGTTGATAAACTTTTATGACACCAAGACATGACAATCATATAACAAAAAACATTTCTGAGGCTCAAAAGCTTCACACAAGTGGAAGGAAATATAGGATATGCACCAATAAACAAGTCTACTGATCCTAATATAGTAGACAATGTCATCACCTATAACCCCAACATCAATATAAGAGTCACTGCAGCTATGACATCATCACAAATCTACCACACATTAATCAACAACAAATATATAAAATATGCAAACTAAAAACCCCACCAGACTTCAAACAGTGGTGTATTCTGATACTAGAGGTAAAAAGAAGTGACTGGTCCCATATCTGGAACAATGTGCTGTTGCTCTGACAGAATGAGACCAGAATCTAAAGGAATCTAAATCATGTTTGGCTTCAAAGAGGTCTTTGATTTAAAACAGGACCAATAAGTCAGAACATTTGGGGTAAATGGTTCAGGTCAAAGATCTTGGCTTCAGTATTTTAAACACACACAGGTGGCTCCATAATGCAGCAGTTAGCTTGCCTGCCATTCAAGCAGAGAGTCCTGGGTTCAATTCCCAGAGGAACCACATACTTGTCACCTCCAAGGGACAGTCTGTTGCAGAATGTCCTGAGTGTGGGATTGTTTTTAAAATTAAATTGAAAGAAGGAATTAGATTATCAAAGCAGTGTCCAACAACTAAGGATTGTGAACACACAGAGGTGTGCGTAGTGTGTGCGTACAAACGTCCCGAAGCAAAATAGGGAGTTTATCGACTCTGACCATGTGTATACACAAAATGTAGTAGCAGAACAGTGAAAGTTCAAATAGAGGCCATTGAAGGAGACAGTGTTCAGCAGTACAGACTTATTAATCCAGATTTCATTAGTACTAGGCAGACATTTGGAATGATAGCTGTGACAAAACAGAAGGCAGCTGTGACAGGACAACCTGAAAAGGAAACCTGAAATACCAGTACCATGGCTTTGTTATGGATCTCTGTTTCACTATTGGGGAAATAGTTACAATGAGAGACTGGTCGGTGTGTCAAATAAAGAGTGGTATTTGATTTTGTATTTGAACGTAAAAAATATTTTTTAGAACTCAGTTTTATATTGAGTTGTATATGTTTATAATTTACATATCTGATTTACGGCTCTTATTAAAGAGATTAGATATTTATAAGATTTATTTTTGTTGTTGTGTTATAAAAAAATAATTATTTTGTAGCACACGCCCAGTCAGTGGTGTGGAAATCATCACAGGTGTCCACCCCTGTAGAAAGTCCAACAGGACTCTGTTTAATGTTGAGCTGAAACATTTGATTTAAGCTCTGAATGTCTTCAGTGTCACAGATATGGAGATGTATCGGGGATGGAATTTATCGCAATACATCAATTATCGCTGATATTGTTTTTATTGTGAGAAAAATAACGTATCACAGTCACCTGGTGATACCCAGCTCTAATTCAAACTGCACCTACAGCAGGGATGAGGTCATGTGACCATCAAACAATGGCTCATTCATAGGTTTTTATTTCGCAATGAAAATGAGTAATACATTTCAGGTTGTGAACTATGGCCAAAGAAAAGGTGAGTGACAAACATCTGTGTAGTCTTCCAGTTTTACCTGCACTGCAATAACGTCACCCTGTATTTACTAAGAAAGGATCAGAAAATTTACCAATATGAAAAATGAAAGCTGCTGTTTTAGAAAAGCTCCAGCATCTCCAGCAGGACAAAGCATCTGAGCGTTGACCATGGCAGAGTCTTTGACAGTAAAACCTTCATATCCTACTCTTTGGTAGGAAATACATATGTCAAAGGATGTTTCTGTGATGAAGCTTCACATGAGGACAGTTTTGCTTTTTTGCTAATGGCAAACAACTGCTTCTATTCATGTGACCCTCTAAGGCAGACCTGGACACAAAGGGCCGCTGTGGCTGCAGGTTTTTCTTCCAACCTGTCCAGAACACACTGAGTGACCAATCAGCTGTCTGAAGACTCAGCAGTTGATTAAATAAACCAAGTCAGGTGTGCTGCTGCATATAAAATAAACCAAGTCAGGTGTGCTGCTGCTCGGTTGGAACCTTTGTGGACCAAACTCCCACCCCTGCTCTGAGGGCTACATCAGATTGGAGGTGTGCTCCTCTTTGGTCATCAGTTTCTTTATCAACTGACGAGCATAGAGTGAATATAAAGTGTAGTGGAGCTCAGATCAGTGGAATTCAAATGGAATTGTATTGTTAATCAATTCCAATATGGTGAAAAGAGCAGATCTGCAGCTCAGCGTAGCATCAGTTACAGAAACACATCCTGGCTGGTGTTCAGCCTTTCCTCCTCTGGCACGAAGACAACTGGAGGATGAGAGAGCAGAAAAGTCTGTTTTTACGATGCTGCAGCGGCTGAGGCCCGGCAGTGGTGACGCCACGGAAAAACAGACAGCAGAGGGCGCTGCGTGGTAGACACATTGGCAAACACGGCTCACTGGTCACACACAAAAAGACACACACACACACTACCAACTTCCATCTGTGGTGTTCGAACAGTGACGCTGCAGGTCTGCTCAGCCTGCGTCTGTGTCAGTCACATCAGTGCACACTCAGGCAGACATCATCAGTCTATGATGTGAAGTGTAACGACCATTGAGCCTGTTCAAATGTTTTGGGTTGTTAATGATTCCTTTAGTAAACCTGATCTGCCAACATCCATGAGCATTCGTGTCCTTCTCCACTACAGCAGAGTCAATCAGATCAGGGAGCTTTGAAGGCAGACAGACAGTGGAGGTCAGCAGGGTTGAAGTGGGGTAAATCTGCTCAGCCACCATGTGACCAGCTTTACAACTGCCCTGCATATAATTTACCATCCAGTCAAACAGTCCTGTTGTTCCAGCCAGGTGACGACACAGACTCAAAGGATCGTGGAAATTACAAGAACTAATCAAAGTCCAAGAGCACCGACAACTGAAAGGACACATTCACAAAGTTAACCTCCATGTTTACATATGACACAGTCTTTCTACCAGTGCGCTCCCAGTTTCAGGGTGAATGGCCTTACAATGACCAAACTACAAACAACATGACTTAGAAAAGATAACAGTTCATTATAGTCACAAGGACACAATGATTCTGGTGTTTAACAACAACCACAAGGACAGGACGTTTGTCATCCATCCAGATAAGCTGGGTTTGAATCCACTACTGCTCAGGATATAGCAATTAAGAACTACGACCATGTTTCGTAAGAAGCACGCGTAAAGCAATTCTTCAAACCACCAGATCAGAATCAGGCCGTGAGAACATCTACGATACATTTCAGAAAAAACATTTTCAGCAACCAACTTAAAAA
This sequence comes from Cynoglossus semilaevis, assembly GCF_000523025.1. NCBI lineage: Eukaryota > Metazoa > Chordata > Actinopteri > Pleuronectiformes > Cynoglossidae > Cynoglossus > Cynoglossus semilaevis. Next base: position 23,432,130 of record NC_024307.1, on the reverse strand, counting down.
AACTTGAACAGTTCCTCTTTATTTTCCAAATTTGAAAAGGCTCGTAACAAGAGATAAAAACAAGTGCCTCCAAAGACGTCTACGTGAGAAAACGTGATTCCTCAGACGGCAGGAGAAACTTTTCAAAAGCAGCAGACAGCCAAAGAGGAGGACACTTCATTCAAAAGAACGGAAAGAAAAGCTCTGGACCTTCTTCACATGGAGGTCCACGCAGGCGTTCAAGCTTTCTGAGAGTTCCTCCCTAAACCCAACAGGGACCTTTTGTCTCCGCTCACTCACCATAGCAAATCTAATAATGCCTGAAGGAACTGACTACACACACACACACACACAAACACACACTCTCACACAATCAACTCCCTGAAGGCCACTCAGAAAAGACAAACATGGAAATGGTTCGTTCAAAAGCCATAATTTGTTGCTGGAGAAGATTATATGTCATAATCTGAGTGGCTGCAGGGTGCCATTTTTTTAACCAACAGGTGGCTCCACACTGCTGTAAGGCTGCGTGACAGCAGGATCCACACAGTGCATGTTTCTGTGGAAACATCCCAATGGACGCCCACCACTGATGTTGGCACTGCTGCTGAAACACAATAATGCAGATCCCTGCACCGCATTTTTATCTCTACTCTGATGTACAACACACGCACGCACGCATACAAGTTAATCATCCATGGAACAGGAATGGTGGAATGAGCGTCAGTCAACATGCTGCACTTCTATTAGTGATGGCTGTTTACTAATCAGTTCAGTCCCACTACATCAATGACTCCACCACAAGAAGGAAACGTTAGTTCTACCGTGAAGCAGCTCAAACACACACTGACACACACACACACACGCTGAACCAAGAGGTAGATGGACAGAGATGGCATGTGGCGTACCTCTCCTAGGAATCTCTTGGAGAGGAATGGTGTCCCCTCCCCCATCGTAGGGCAAATAGGGGTCGGCGGCCACGTCCACCTCCTCCATGTTGAGAGCCAATCTAAGGCTAAGCTAAGCTAGGCTGCCATACGTGCTGCTCTGCTGCTCCCACTGCTACTGCTGCCATGTTTGCCAGAGGAAGACAAGTGTAGCAGTCAGAGACACACAGAGAGAGAGAGTCACTCACTTCCTCCCTTCTGCCTCCTTCTCTCTCTCTCCCTCCCTCCCTCCCTGTTTTTCCTTCTAGCTTTCTACCCACTGCAGCAGCTGACAGCCAGAGCTGATGATGTCATCATGTGCACGTACATACACATGCAAACACAGACATGCACGCACTAAGCGTAAGGCGATACCATCAGGCCAGTCAGATCTGCCTGTGGGGGAGCAACCATTGTACCAGGGTCGCAGGGGTGTGTGTGTGTGTGTGTGTGTGTTTGTCTTTGGATATGAAACACAACAAGTAGAAAAAAACAAAACATTTTTATCAAAAGCTGAAATATGAAGTAGAAAAAAAAACATTTTTATCAAAAGCTGAAATATGCTAAATAAAAAATGTTTGTTGTATTATTATAGGAACTGATTATTCAAATTCAAAAAACAAATGACAGACAAACAAACCTTCAGTTCATCCTGTGTGAACATCAACTGTTCTATCTGTCTTTACCTGGTATCATGTGCAGCAACAGCCATAATGACTAACATTTTGTGCAATAAATAAATGTTGCTGTGGCATTTGTTGTTCATTAGCTGATTGGTTGATTCATTTACAATTAACAGGCCACGTGTATTTTTGATCATCAGTCTTACAGTCTTAACAATGACTTCTGAAGCATTTATTACTTTTTATTATTTAATATTTTGTAATATGTCAACCTGAGTTAGCGCTCCACACTGGCCACACTGTCAGTCACCAAGTGATGCCATCTGCTGGAGGAGGCAACGCTGTAAGACTTCAGAAAACCATAATACTATAGTTGGTAGGGGACACCCAAACATAATCTCAGGGCACCAAATACGTACAGGTGCCTAATCTGGACAGCAGGTGGCAGTAGTTGCTAAACTCAATGATCACATCAAGTGAATTCAAATGTAACAACTGACCCAGCAACAAAATAACAGCATCACACATTTAAACCTTTCAACAAACACTGCTGAGGAATAAGAATCAGTCAACTACATACGTGGTTGAGTGGTTATGTCTTCAGAGAGGAGGAAGGAAAGTGAACTCCTTGTCACTGTGACACAGCACACCACTGCACACAACCAAATGTGACCTTTATTATTGAGACTGACTGACTCACTGACAGACTGTTAGGAAAGCAAACCCAAAATAAAACAACAACACAATCATTGCCAGTTAGACAGTGGGTGAGGATCGCAGTGACAGTTTGGGACAAATACACGGCACATTAGAGCTTTTCAATGAGGAGAAGGCTTCAGTCAGGTGTGAGTAACGGGCACGTCACCTGTGCTACAGAGTAATTCTGCTCATGTCTTTGTCTTTAACCACTGTAACTGTCAGTAACACAACAACTACACAATTCTCCACTGCTGTCCAGACTGAGGTGAGAGGACATGAAATGTCAACATGTGAGATACTGTCTTAACATTTTATGACAACATCAACTTCTCAATTTCCACAGAAACTGCATTTATATAAAGTCATGGACCTGATTTCTCTCAGATCTCCACACAACAGGATTGTATTGAAGTCCATACAGAGTGGCTGCCTTTAAGACAGGAAGTGTTGTGTCAACTTTGTCTAAACATGTGTTACAGTAACAGACAAAAACAATAATTACTACTTCACATCATTTGGTGGCTAAGAAAATGAGGCCCTGACATGTCCCACACTACAAGACAACTACCTGTCATACCTTTGACTGGAATTGAACCTCACTCTTCCCAGGACTCTTGTGAATAAGCAGCAGCACAGCTGCTATCGGCCATGGTTTAGGTCTTTCCCTCACATTTCAGTGAGTTCAGGGAAAAAGCTTTTAGAAAAACAAAACGCTGAGAAGAAAACCAAACAATTGAATCCAACAGCCAGTGTCCCACACAACAGATGAGTTCATGTCCTCTCAAAGGACTGAGGACTGAGCTGGTCTCACACCGAAGACTCACTTTAGAGGTGTGGTCTACAGACCGCCCCTCAGCAATACATAAAAATAGCAGCAGGGGAGGCAGAGACTTTAACTTTAGTAAGAGGATACTTCATTTAACCCCTTCAAGACTGACTCACTCACACAGGTAGAGAAACCAGTTCACTGGAATGTTAGCTCAAGGTTTTCATGCAAATCAAGACTGACGAGATCAGAGGGAGTACATTTAATTTAAGTAAACAGAACAGACTGAGGCTGCGCACGTGTGGAAGTCTTAGTCAGCACATTTCATTTCTTATGTGGAGCAAACAGACAATAAATAAAGGTTTTGACGCACGTACACAAATTAAGGGTGGAAGTGTTCACAGAATCCATGGTTTGGTTCATATCACGGTTCCGTTTATATTGTTACAAAAATCAATTATGTCCTGTGTGTAGTATTATTAAAACTGAAAGAAGGAGGCAGCGTGACATCTGATACATCACTGTGACTGTGTCTGAGGTTAAAGGTAGGTGAGACTCTAGCACAGCAAGAAAGGAGACACTGCTACTTCCAACCTGCTTTTTTAAGGATATCTATATCTGTCTTTATTATTTTTATAACCATATAATATACCATCAACATAAAGTGAAGCATAGACTCTCATCAGTACTGCACTTAGGTCCCTTTAAAATCAACACCAAAACACTTCCATCTTGTCAGTGTTACAGAGATGCTTACTTGTATGGCTCTCATAAAGGAGGCACGTCTTTAAAACGGAGCTCTCAGGTTAAGTAATGGACAGTCAGGATACTTTCAGGCCATGTTTACATGCCTGCGATACGACTACAGATCCCGGAGCCTTACGTTTAAACTCAAATCTCAGACAATAGTGCGTTCTTCTCGTCAGACTAAGGGCGCTACATTAACAATTTACATGCAAATATTCATTCTTCTTTAATGGTTCTAATTGTAGATCCCTCTGTTTGATTTTTAGTAACCTGATGTTAAACATGTAACAGCTTTGTGTGTTTACTATGCTGACAGTGGTCCTACAAATTTATTTTAAAAAAAATTCAATATATCGTCATACCTACACTATCGCAGTATCACAATATATCGTACTGTTGCCCCTGTATTGTGATACGTATTGTATCCCCAGATCCCCACATCCCTAATACACTTATATACTGTATATAGAGAGTTGTAATTGTTAAAGGAAATATCAATTCCTTAAATTCAAATTTTATAGGTGTGTTTATAACGTTATAGATAATTGTGATATTCTGCCAAACCAACCAAACATAAAAGCTTTTATATGTACTAGTTTGGGACTGGGATGAAGATGAACTGTTGTTGAATAAACACTGGTTGAATCTTCCCCTAAAAGACAGAGGACAGCAGAGCAGCCTGTCTGTTATAAAGACATGTGACCTTTTTCTTTCACACCATTCAAGCTTAAAAACGGTCTTAGTAACTGGTTTTCATTTCCCCTCTCCACTCTTCACACACAGCAGGGTTAGTACAACTTATCATCAACATGGCAGCGTTGCAGCTAATGAAGAACTATTTATATAATGCTTGGAAGGGAAACCAGAGCCGACAACTCTAACACAGCACGTATGGTTTTTGTTTGATCAGCCGTAGCCACAGAGGAATCTACTTGGTCATGAAACAACAACACAACCGGGAGGTGAACGGTGATGATGACGATGATGATGATGAAACCTGATCAGCTCTGAGCTCCACACAAACATTTGGCTGAATGACTGAGTAACAGACAGTTGCAGGTCACGTGACAGCTGTGCAGTGAGAACCAGTGAGTCCCTACCTGGGGAGGAAGCGTCTCCGTCCAGGAGGTTGTCGTCTTCTGTGGTGTGGAAGTCCATGATGACGCCGGCTCCATCCAGCAGCTCCTCGTCGCTGCTGGCGCTGGCTATGCTGTTGTAGCTGTTCCTGCTGTAGCCTCTGTGGTACAGCTGCTCCGACTCCATTTAGCAACACGCCAGTGCCCTGGATTATGAGGAAGGAGAGGAAACAAGAGTACATGAAGTCAAGTTTTTCAGTAAGAGTGGAATCAGGCAAGACGTTTGTTGAATATATTAGCAAAAGGAATCCTGGTCTTGATGTGTGGAAGAACAAAATACACACACACACACACACATACACACATACATACATATACATATATGTCAAGACATTGATAGTTGTAACTATCAAACACTCAATGTCAATGTTGCCCCTAAAAATCCAGACAGGGAGGCAGCATTGTGTGCATGACAGAAGATAACATCAGGATATGAGACCAGGCTGCAGACAGTCTTGCACTGACATGACTAGTTGTGCAGCCCTGGCCTTATCTTCCTCAGGCGGCTCACTGCAGAGGAGTTGCCGAGGCGACCGTTGGTTGGTGTGTGTGATTCAGCGTTTTCCATCTCCCGGTTGACCATCTTCCATGAAAGCAAATAACTGATCAGTTTACATGAGGGTAGCACATCAACAACTGTACAGCATCTCAGAGCTGGGCACAATGGTTTAGTTCTGATGCAGTGACACATCAGCATGCAGTTGAACTCCAGGTGGAGTAAGAACCCGTCTCCAGCCTCTTGGAGATTTTTTAAAATGTAAAAAAAAAGATAAAACTACAGCTGCATTGAATAGTCAACTTACCAATGATCTGGTCTTCTTACAGATAGGCAATAAATGATAATACTCAACAATATATTAGCTCATATTAGGTCAGTTCTGCTCCTCTTGGAAAAAAAATGCAACCTATTTTTTAAAAGATGAGTGTCTTTTGTAATGCTTTTGCATTTCCTAAATCCAGAGGTCAACAAATATGCACAATTAATCAAATTCTAATCATAATCACCATTTTGGCTGCCACAATTAAATGAAGATGATCGTCACGATATATGCATATAAAAAGTGGACTCTGCTGCATATGAAATCAAGCACCATCGCAACCCATAGTCAGCCAACCACTAGGGGGCGCGTAGGAAGCGAGTGTGCCCTGCAGTGAGTGGCACCAAAACTGCTATTTTGTACAACCCAAAAGCGTATGAGAGCATATAAAGTACAAGTACTGATTCACTTCTAATTGAGGTTGGAGTTTCTGTGTCGTTGCTCTGACCAGTCACTTCACGCTGCTACACGGTGTAAACTAGCTGGAACTGGAAACGTAGCTGCTGACGTTAGTAAATGAACAACAAAGCAAAATAACTGTTAATTATTCTTAACAGGTATAACTGAGGTGAAAAAAATGTTGTTGTGCTCTCCTTATCAGCTCAACAAATGGCTACAGTGCAGAGAACCTTGATTTTGATCTCCATTAACTGACTCATCACTTCTGCAGTTTCTCTTTTATGTCAATGTAAGTTAGTCTTAGAACTTCACACTGGTATCTGAGAGATTTTGGGTAACGTTTTGTGTGTCAGCAACGGTATGGTGTCTAATAAATGGTTAATAAAAAAGACAAAATAGTTACTTCGTCTATATCTCATATACGTTTTACGAATGACTGTAGACTTAGGTCTAAACTTCTGCCTATGTTCAGTAACCTGAGGCTAAACGTGTGCTGCTTAACAGTGGTATGGAGGCTAATGTTTCCTAAACCATCATTATCCTGGACAACAACAGAAATGTCCTGTTTCCAGAACAGAAAACAATTAGAATGAACTTTGGAAAACTTAAAAAAAATTAAATTAAAAAAGGTCTCTTTAAATGAATATCAAGATACAAAAACAGTGTAGTGTCTCCAACAAAATGTTTATGTTCCATTAAAAATGAAGACACCTTGTGTATGTTTTAAGAACTACCTTCTCAACCTGCGAATCTGGTCTATATATATTCACATTTTATTGTGTTGGAATACACGATAAATACTGTTTGAATGTGTTGACTGGGCTGAGGGGCCTTGGAATCGAATTATCTTTACCTTGGAGGCAAAATATTTAGCAGCGCCCCTGGAAATGGCACAGAAATATCAATCAGTGATTTAGCATCTCCACTCCACGTACAGGTAGCAGCGTCACGACTAAAACGACTGGTGCCAACTCGGTAGATTCAAGAGTATAATTTTATTATATCAAACCATTTTAAGTTGATTGAAATTGCCCTCTTTTACAGGGCACACGCGAGGGCTAACCGCTAGTCGCCGTTAGCCGCTATCGGGTTTGCAGGATAATTCGTAAATAAAATGGCACAGAGGAGGAGGACGTAAAATGAATTCTGACAGTTATCAAAAAAATGTCAGCAATAACCTCTGGATGAACCAGACACATATGAATCCACACTACAACGGAGATATGGAATAACCGACCTGAGTTATTTGAATGTATTGAATTTTTTAAAAGGAAATGCAGCAGCAGCAGACAAACGTACCTTCCCGATGCCTGGATTCCAGCTCGGACGCAGCGGTTCATCCTCACTTTGAGTTAAAAGCGGGATTTTTTTATTTGTGTTTCTTTAAACTACGGGAGAGGATTTGACTCTCTCCTTCATCGTCATTATCATTCTCATCAACGTCATGCTGTTTCAGAGTCCAGTCTCATTCCTGTATCACTAACGAGCACTTCCTGTTTCACAGCTGCAGCAGGACACAGGGCTGGGACAAAGTTAGCTTCTGCTTGGACAGTTGGCATCAACAAGCGAAAGCAACAAAAAAAAAAAAAAAAAACAAAAAAACACTTGTACTTGTTTTAGATTTTTTTTTTTACTTGTAATTATGAAATGAACAACAATAATTATGAAAAACGAATCATTTTTGCAACATTCTGGACGGTTAGTACAGTGTGCCTTTGATTTCTGCTCTCCATTTCAGTCAGTGGTAATGTTTTCATCGTTGTTTTTTGTCTTTAAAAAAACAAACATTTTCCAGCACACTTACATCCAAAATAGAATCATTTTGTTTCTAGTCTTGTATGTTAACTAGCAGCTGGCATTTCTGCCTTCAGTAGTGGCTTCCAAATCAACCATACAGAGGCTATTCTTGTAGAATTTATTCATGGTTATAACTGATCTGAAAACTTACACCCACGTCATTTTCCATCCTCTTCCACTCCTCGGTGAGTGGAGAAGACAATTAGGATGAGAATCATCTCAGTAAACATTTCTCTGTCATCTGCTCACTGCAGTCAAATAATTGGCATTCAAGTTTTGGAATATGAAAAACAAAAGGGCTTAACTCAAAAAAAGCAATGATCCTTCTATGTGTTTCTTCATCACAGTGGGTAGAAAGCCCTGACCAAGAGAAAGCCTGAAGAAATAACATAATTTTTTTAAAATGACTTCATTACCAGACATTACAAGGACAATGAGAACGATTACAGGCTCCACCACTGTTGGGTGGCAAGAGATGACTGTATCTTAAAGCAGCGCTAAAAAAAACAGCTGTGTTTTTGGAGACACGTCTGGGATCAATTTGAAAACTCCTCCACACTTTGATAAAAGCTTGAGTCTCTGCGGTGCTGCATGACCGGCATGTTTCTTCTGGTTCTGCTGACTTTGTCCAGGTCGATGCCCACCAACACCATGCCCGGCTTCTCTCCTCCGCAGTCTCCCAGCACCTCGCCCCACGGGTCCACCACCAGGGTGTGACCGTACGACGAGCGCTTCTGGTGGTGCACACCAACCTGAGCTGCTGCCACTACGTAACACTGGGTCTCAATTGCACGTGCACGAAGCAACACCTGTTAACAGACAGATTTGGATTATGGAACTGTCTGTCCAGTGACGTTCAACAGCATATGTTGAATACAAAATACTGCACTGACTCCACCCTTACCTCCCAGTGAGCAGCTCCTGTGGCAACAGTGAAAGCTGACGGGTAGGTCAGGATATCAGCGCCATGTTTTTGCAGAGCAAGTGATAACTCAGGGAATCTCAGATCATAGCAAATGCCCAAGGCGACCTACCACAATAACAGCAACACTGAAAAAACCGCCATAACAATAACAGTGACTGGTATTTGTGTCAAAGCCTGAACCAGCATACAACATAAAGTGACCCACATTGCCAATAGGAGTTTGGACTGGAGATGAAAGAGAGTGTCCTGGAATGGTGAATGCACTCTCCTTGAGAGAAACTCCTTTTTCTGGTATTTCCACATCAAACAAATGTGACTTCCTGTAGACTGACACAATGTCACCTGGTAGATATAAACAAAACATGTTATTGTAAAACTCTGAAGGGCAAAATCTTCCCAAAACGTTTGAGATCAACCCTAACTCCTGAGTTAAAGACACTGATAAACTAGACATTATCTGTCTGAGCTCTGGGAGTGGTAACTAAAAGTTAGTCAAAGAACAACTGAGAGAAAGTTTAGAGAGAAAAAAAAAGCTAAAACTTAGCAGACAGCTAGTGAAGAGTTTGCCAAAAGAAGTAGCAAGTGTAGCTGCAAGAGCAAAAGAAAGGGTAACAAAAAAAAAAACATGCAATGTTAATACTGTAGTATTAAGAAATTACCTGAAAGCTATGCTAAAAATTGAAAGTTATCATCTTTCAGTATTAGTTTAAACAATTGTTTACATAGTTATGAGAAAGCCAAAATTATGGCTCACTAAAAATAAGAATAAGAATAAAGTCTAGCAAATGTTATATGCTTGCTAAAACTATATTAAAAATAGACAATTATTTGCTAACTTTAGAATTAGCCAGAGGATAAATATAAGTTAGCACAATAATAGCCAAATATAATAGCCAAACCCCCCCCCCCAAAAAAACAGTAACAATAATATCCAAAGATGCCTAACAGCCTTATGTTAGCTGAGCTGTGGTAGCCAAATAATATGCAACATTTCTTTAAGCTACAATAACTTTACAAAGCCTAGTGATTTGATGTGTCCTAAAAAGTACCTTTGTCATTTATGATGATGTGACTGTTATATATCCGTCTGTCCGTCTCCCATTCAGGTCCTCGTTCATGAAAGCCACCCAGAGAAAGCCACAACTTCAAGTTCCTAGTGAAAAAAAAAGCAGTTTTTTGTCAGCAGTTTTGTAAAATGAACCCTAAAGCTGTTAAGTGAACTAAACTAAAACCACAAAAAGGTAAGTGAACTATATCTGAATGTACCTTGCTAGCTGAGCATATCGAGAAATGGTGTCTCCAGTCAGACTCTCAGACAGTGACAGTGTTTCCTCTCGACTGGATCCGATGTAGTCGAAGCCTTCAGGCATGAAGACCATGCTCGCGCCACGCTCTTTGGCTTCCTCCACCAGCCGTTTGCAGGAGGAGAAATTGGCATCCTTGTCCGGCGTGGACGTCACCTGACAGACTGCAGCCAGCGGGGAACACAAAGTTGACATCCTACACAAAGAAAGACTCATTAATGTCATACAGTACACTATAGAAACCAAAGGGGGGATATTTAGGAAGTGACAACCAATGTTGATAACATACATAGTAGAATGGCTGTTATCTGCGATTAAACCACATCGTTGTCTTTGATACAGAACAATAATCCTACCTGTTTTGCAGCCCGATCCTGAGTCTCTGGGCAGATAATCCCAAAATCCACCTGAACATTGACCCTCAGAGATGGTCACACCCCCTGTTAGTACGATATTAACATACAGCCGACTGAAAAGAGAATGTCTCTTCAGTGTTTTCTGGTCCTGTAAGAAAAACAGGCATTTATGTTGAATGAACACATATGAGTAAATGTATGTGGTTATTAAACGATGCTTTATGCACCAAAACAAAATAATTCAATAACACCTAAACATATGTTGTGTTCTTTCAATCTCGGTTTCTTTGACTTTTTAGTGAGACCAGTATGGGTTCTAGAATTTGATAGAGGGGTCCATTCATAAATGCTTTTAGCCTTTACTACTCCTCGTGGTGAAATGACAGCTGATATTTTGTCCGTTATAAAACTGCAACAGTTTCTTGCCGTATCAAACATGCAGCCGTTGATCGGACTCTAATCATTGTATTATATTTTGTTGTCCCCTCCTTATTAAACACTTGGCATTAGCTCCCCACGTTTCTTTTCTTTGACCCGCTCGTTTTTATTGAAGGGTTGGAAGTTCAAACAAAGGGCAAAGCGAATGAGTCAGGTAGAGAGTAATACACCTCACCCTGGAGTGCACCATCTATTGGGGAAACAGCCAAGCCTGAACAGTTTGAAGATAAGGTTTGAGGGTAAAGTTTGGATTGTTTTGCCGTGTGCGGTAGTGGAAGTCTGTGTTGCATTGCACTCGCACCGATGTTCTAAGCACATTTACATTATTTGGATTGTAAGGAAACTTACGGTACGTCGGATCATTATGTTGTCTTAACCATTGGTAATGGCAATAGTCTCTGGGACAGAACTAAAGCCTAAAATCAACTAGAGTCTCTATGATGTCTAGCAAAACAAAGAACGCTATTTCTACAATGACAATTCGCAGACTCGTAACTATTAACTAATCAATTAAAATGACACACTACTAATGTTTGTCTGACCTCTACGCCGACTCTTACATCAGCTGAGTTCTTCTATAATACCAATAACACACTCTCACTTATATATCGACCACTCTGCCAAAGCCATTTTCAGCAACACAATCAAATAAACGAGGTAAAGTCCAGAAGAATGAAGTCGGTGTAGAATTTGACCCTCCAGGAAATGCTAAACCAAGAGCCACCGAAAATAAGGAAACGTGACGAAAACCAGCCAATCAAAGACCGCAAAAGGCGGGGCATGTTGGATTTCTTGCCCAAAGACAAGGCATTTAGTCAGCGAAAGAATTAGGCGGCCCGCGTTGATTGTTTTTTTAATAATATTTTGTTTAAATGCGAAACAAAAAGATTAAATATATCCGACAACATACCATGAAGTAGTTTTCATAAAAAATATTTAAATATATATTATGACAATATGACAAATATTTGGGATTTATTTAGAAGGTTGAGGAAATAACTCCAGGGGATAAGGTTGGAATTTAGATAGAAAATATACAAACAATGATATCATTCATAAAAATGTTCAATTTTCGTAAAGGATAACCAAACTCAATCAGAGTGCGCAGTTTACATTTATATCCACCGAGAGGTGCTAAAACGCTGTTTTCAAAACTACACCTCCACTAACAGAATATGCATATGTGACAGAATATTGCAAAAAACACAAAAACAAACATTTTATATGTTGCCATTAACTTTTACTCAAATAAAAATGTACACATTATCAAATTAAATTATTGAAATAAATTAAAAGAACACCTAAAAGTTGATCTGATTTTCATACGGGCAATCGTTTGAACTACCTCCACACGTCCATGCCAGGGTCCTTCTCAGCAACACCCTATCCAAGATGGCAGCCAACAGCAGCAGCACGGGTAGCAAGGCGACCAGCGGCACTGGAGGAAAACCTGGCCCTTCGGCCGAACAGGTATCGGCCATGACTTGCTCATCGGTCCGCTCTAGCTTTCCTTGCTCTTGTTGTTGTTTCTCAGTCCTTAGCTTTGGAAGCTACGCAGTTTATAACACTTACAGCTAGCGTTAGCCTCCCAGTCGCCATGGTTTCACTTACAGCTAGCGTTAGCGTTAGCCTCCCAGTCGCCATGGTTCTGCTTTCTCATTAAATTAAACCCTGGTACCGATAAATCAGACATTTGGTCTATGTTCCTTTTATTTACATGAGATGAATTAGTGAATAAAAATTAAGGTGTTGATGACCCCTCTTGATATCATCAACACCTATGTACTGGGGTCTTTTAGTTTGTTACAAAAAAGGTGTGCGTATGCTATTTTTAACTTAAAACCACCAACCCCGTCTCAGTGTCGTGAAATCTGTAAACGGGAGCTCAAAAAGTATAGAGAATATTTTATCTTACACTATGCTATGTCATTAAATCCTTTATTAATATTTCATTACCGTTAAGGTATTGTATTATTTCAGTTGTGTTTAATAATTTCATAAAGATCCCACTATCTTATCATATCTAGTTTTTCAAGGATCAATATTAAAACAAAACTATATAGAACAATCTCCATGATTTTAGTAACATTCATGATGCTTATTTTCATGTGATTTATGATGGGGTAATGCTACATCTAGAGCATATTTTTTAACTCACTGTATGTTCTTGCAGGTGGTGGCCACATTTCAGAAGATGCGTCAAGAACAACGTAATATGGCTTCAAAAGCAGCTGAGCTGGAGATGGATATCAATGAGCACAGGTAGACAATTTGATTAAATATAAGTGCTTACATGTAGATAGACAGACAGACTGTGGGATAAATAGACTGATAGACCGCTAGACTGATAGATTTATCCCAGGCTGTGAAACGTGTGACATGTGTCAGGCAGGATTTCCTGTATCTGTCGCTTTGACAGGAGCAGTGTGTGAGAGAATGCACTTTGTTGTATGTTAATAGTTCCAAAAAATATTTCAACCCTGTTGCCCCTAAAATATTTTTGAAGTCCTTTAAAAAGCCTTTTTTTTTTTAATTTTCTTTTTTCCCTGCAGCTTAGTAATTGATACACTGAAGGAGGTGGATCATTCGAGGAAATGTTTTCGTCTAGTAGGAGGAGTGTTAGTGGAAAGGACAGTCAAAGAAGTTCTACCAGCTTTGGAAAACAATAAAGAACAGGTAAAACCAAAATGAAATGATGAAGCTGTTAAGCTAAGAATGTTTCAGATATATGTGAATGCTTGTTGATACTTGTATACCTAAGTGAATAAAATATCATACTTATCATACCCCACAGATCACCAAAATAGTTGAGTCCCTCAACACACAGATGCAAACAAAAGGCCGGGAACTTACAGAGTACAGGGAACGCTACAACATCCGCCTGGTGGGTGAGGGTGAAGGACAAGGAGCAGGCCAGTCAGCAGCACCGTCTTCCAGGGACAGTGACGGAGGCGGGTCAAAGAGCGGCACTGGTGTTTTAGTGTCTTAGTTTATCTTAATGTGGTGCGACAGTAGGGCCTTACAATATCTGCAGTACTGAAAACACAGCAGGCATGAGAAAATTCAGTTTCAAAAACAGCACTGAGACAGGATTAGATTTTTGTTAACATATAAAGTTCCACAAAACAAGGAGCACTTGGTGTTGATGTCATTTTCCTATAGACTCCTTCAGTATATGTTCAAAATCAATGCTTGTGTTTTAAGTTTTTTTTTGTCAAACATTGGTCATCGAGTTACATAGAAATACTGTGACCAGGATTCAGTAATAAAAAAGTCAGTCAAGAAGTCATGTTTCTCATCATCTTTCACTTTTAAGTAATGGGGATTCAGCATTTTATAAACTTCAGATTATGATTTACGTACAGGAAGTCACTTTTGCTAAAAACAATTTGTCATTGTGACAGCACTTGTGGGCATGAACAAAAAGGTATATTTCAGTTGTGTAACTATACTGTAGATAAGTGGATGACTTTTTAAACAGGACTTGGAAAACACTGTTGGATGATTTGAAAAGCTGCTGGTTAGTAGGCAGTGTTTACTGAGGTGCTCACTGTTGTAACCGTTTATGCCCACAACTTTAAAACCAATGACCAGTCGTTAAACACGTTTTTATATTGTTTTTGGTCATCAAATGTCTTAAGTCCTAACCTAGCGACAAAAAAGTAAACTGAAGAAATGTCTCCCTGGGCCTGATGGATACTGTCAACTATTTTCATTATTTGTAAAGACAAAATGTTTTTTTGTTACCCATAAATAAAGCAATTGCCTTGAATATGTTTTTGTGTCGGAGCATCTGACTGGTTAATGGGTTGATTTCCATGTACTGAAAGTAATTGTATTACTATTACTGTGAATAAATATTTCCTTTTTCAATTAAGATACGGCGATGTCACAATTATAATCTGTCAATAATAATCTGTCTGTCAACATAGAAATACACTTTAATTCTCTTTAGATGCTCAGAAAAGAATTCCAAGCAAAATGAAAAACAACTTTCTAGGAATATGCATTGCTGCTTTTCATACGTGATTATTTTTCAAAACCTTTCAAATTTTTGGAGTTTGTGTTAAAAAATATCCAGCTTTGTTTTGCTTCTGTTGTTTCCTTTGGGAATAGTTACAGTCGTAACTATAATCATTGTGGCACTTTAGTACCTCAATCATTTTAATGTGGAAATAGTGTGGAAACAACAAAATGACGAGGACTTTACAGGAGGTTCTAAGTCTCACTCTCCCGTCCCTTCCTTCAATAAATAAAAGTTTGGTAACAAATACATATGTTAGATTATAATATACATAAATAAACTGCCTAGTTTTGTACGATCGACCCATTTTGGTTAGTTTCAGTGCAACTTACCGTAAAAGTGAGTGTACTGGCGCAGTTCATATTTTGGAGCGAATCTTACCATTTAAATGTCCTCAGTGTTTATCTAAAAAGACGGCACGCGGTTAAAAGCTTTCACCATTTAAATGTCCTCAGTGTTCACCTAAAAAGACGGCACGCGGTTAAAAGCTACCCAGCACATTTTCTGCAGTGTCAGTCCAAGATTGCTATAGCATTACCGTCTGAATTTATCCTAAGCTAAATATCTATAAAGAGCACCTATAAATTCACTGTTCTGACCCATACGGTTATGTAATGACGAGGTGGCCGAGTGGTTAAGGCGATGGACTGCTAATCCATTGTGCTCTGCACGCGTGGGTTCGAATCCCATCCTCGTCGACATTCGTTTTTCGTTTTCTTGCATTTTCACATTTTCAAATACTGCAAGCGACTTCTTTCGAGACAATTGAGACAATCGATCATAGAACAACCAACACAACGGTCCTGTATTCCGCGAGTACACAGATTGGAACAGTTTTTTGTGTATAACTGCTCTGACCAGCAATGAGCCCAGGAGTAAGAATTAGAACTTCAAGTCTAGAGACACTTATAGCATCGTCATGGAGTGAATTATAAAAGTGAAACAAAATCATCAAATAACAAGGCCATTTAAACCCTCAATAAATGCATTCTTGCACAAATAAAAGTTGTACATAAATAGAGATAATAAAGACCATACCTTGCATATACTGGCCCTCCACAACCCCCGAATGCAGCCAAAGAACTGAAAGCATATGATTATTATTGTAGATTATTAAGCTTTTCCTGGATATCCTGGATAAAAAGACAAGAATTTACAAAAACAATGCAGCATCAATTTTTCCTTGTCAGGATTTAAAATCATCAACATTTGGGTAGCGTTCAGTGACTATCATGTAGTTGATTCATTTTAGCCTAAAAATAACAATTAACCTTTAAAAAACGTGTTTATTAAATGTTCGGCTGAACCATTAAACACACAACTCCCATGTGTTTGATATGTAGGACATTTTGACTTTTAAAGTCTGTATTTGTTGCATTGCAGAACAAGAGTGCAAGATAATTGTATAAAGATATGGGAATTAATAATAATTCAATGGAAGAAATTACAACTTGTTAAATTGTAATAAACTTGATACAAATGTTAGGAACTGGTTAGATACTGTTAGGACCTTGTTAGGCTGCTCACCTAAAAGAGAAACAAACAATGCAGTTCTACGTTATATCACACTACAAATAAAAGCACATTTGATTCCTCATAATGTGAATTAAAGCCTTTGTTAAGTTAATTCTTATGTGCTACAGCGGTCAAAATTATTCAAATTTTGAATTATTTTGCCGCCTGTTTTAAATTTACGATACATAACTTTTCAACTAATGTGTGATAAATAAGCAGACGTAATAAAACGTGGCTTTGTCTGCGATCGGCATTGTGCTCGTGTAATCAAATTGTCATGCGCCTTTTCTCCAGTCATTACTGTGACAGCGCATCGACATGCGCCACCGTGACAACAGCAGCCTCAGCAGCAGCTAGAGAGCAGTGTAGTTCAGTGTTGTGTTATGATGCATTTCACTGACTCTGGGTCTTGAATCGAGCTCGAATTCCCAGGTGTGGTCGCCGAATACAACTCGATACTCTGAGAGCGTAAAAGGTGCGTCGATGGTTGGTCGCGTCTGCAGCCCCCCAGCGTTAGCAGTGGGCTAGAAATGTAGGTTAGGGTCCTGGCTGAAAACGGCTGAGGACAGAAATAACCAGCAGCTCTGCAGAAAGAGCACAGCCATCTCCGGAGAGCCTGAATTCGGAGCCCGTTCGTGTACAGTCGTGGACCTGGAATGCATCTCTCCAAGAAGTGCTCGGCCTTCAAAGTGGTGCTCAGCGCTCTGCTGATAGTGGCGCTCCTGCAGCTCCTCTACCTCTCCTTTCTGTCCAAGTTCCACGGTAAGCAGCAGCGGTACCGGTACTCTGAGCTCTTCGGTGGAACCGGGGGCAAAAGAAATGCTCAGGCGGACAAAAATACGCGGAAGGAGAGGCTAAGATATTCCCTGTCCTCCGGGGGCATCTTCGACCACAGCGGTCAGTACCGCATTTACAAGAACCTGATTAAAAGCGATTTTACCGCAAATCAGAGGCCAGGGTCAGCGGAACCGAGCTCCAATGTTCTAGCCTTAGCCACTCACACAACCATCAACAACCTGCACCACCTGGACTCTCTCCTGGAGCGGTGGCAGAACCCTTTGTCAGTGGCCATATTCGCACACGGGCAGGATGTGAAGTTTGCCACAGCTTTGGTGTACGCACTCAGCTTCTTCTGTCCTCAGATCCAAAGCCTGGTGGACTTCCACTTGGTGTGTCTCTCTGGAGAGATGGCCAGTTTCCCAGAGCAGGACCATGAGCACTTCGCAGGGCTGGAGGATTGCAGCTCGGTGTTCTCCAGGCTGGAGACCTACAGAGACAAACACAAGAACTATGCCATCAGCGGGAACATCTCATATCCCAACAACCTCTTACGTAATGTTGCCAGAGGGGGAACTGACTCCTCCTACATCCTGGTCATTGACATTGACATGATGCCAAGCGTTGACCTGCACCGGCAGTTCCTAGCCATGGTATCAAACCGAGAGCCAGCAAACGATGAGGTCTTTGTGTTGCCTGCCTTCGAGATCCGCCACGCCAGGAAAATGCCGGGCACCAAGCCAGAGTTGGTTCAGCTCTACCAGGTGGGCGAGGTACGACCGTTTTACGAGGAGCTGTGTCCTCGATGCCAAGCTCCAACCAACTACTCCCAGTGGGTCAACAGTCACGTCAGGGGGACAGTCGCCCTAGAAGTCTCCTACACCCTCACTTGGGTGGACCCCTGGGAGCCCTTCTACATCGGACCCCGAAGTGTGCCTCTTTATGATGAGAATTTCAAACAGTATGGCTTCAACCGCATCAGCCAGGTCAGTATTACATGAGTATTTACACTGTAACTTAACCTCCTGGCAGTTATACCTCCAGTAACTCCAAACTGATGATGTCATTTCCTGCTACTCATCACCCCTTCCTGGTATCACCTTATCTCCTAACCCTCTTTTTTATCATCTTATCATCTTCCACTTCCTGTCTTTCTTCTTCAGGCCTGTGAGCTCCATGTAGCAGGGTACAGGTTCTCGGTGTTGAGCTCAGCCTTCGTGGTCCACAGAGGCTTCAAGATCCAGGGGGAGTTCCACGCCAAGAAGGACGAGGAGAACAAACACAACCGTGTCCTGTTTCGCAGTTTCAAGGAGGGCCTGAAAACCAAATATCCATCCTCCACCAGAAGATGCTGAGGGGAAACAAAAACACATGATCAAGGACTTCACATTTACCAGCATCCATCTGTAACGATGGATCCCCTCAGGCTCCATCTGCTCCAAACACCAACAATGTTTCCATGTTTTCATCTGAATTCTAGGTAGCATTTGATCAACTGCATATCAAGATGAATTTGAGGTAGATTCTGGCTTAGGCTTACTTCCAGGTAACTGTGGTCTCCTAAATCTGAGTGTCCTCGCTCTGCTGTACTAAAGAAAATGTAAGGTTCCACACTGAGCTTCTTCCTTTTGGTGCTGTCATTTTAGGACATTACCTTTTATAGTTAGGTTTGTTCAAAAAGGAATAAATTAAAATTCTTTCGGTTCCTCAGTACAACCTCGGACTATTACACTTCCAAAAAAATACCAGTATATTCATACATGTTGGACTGGAGTGATCTGATTATGCTAATGATGAACATGCGGTGAGGCTTTCTTAGTCAGATGCACCCACAGTCTCCAGACCTAAAGGCTCCAAACGACTGACTTTGTGATTGGGTCAACAATCAGGAGACAGAACTGTCATAACTTTTTTTTTAACTGTTACAATTAGGAGACATTGTCCAGACTTCAGAGTGAACATTTATGGACCGTGTTTCAGTCATCGACCTGTTCTGCCACTAGATGGCGCCCAAACCGTTGAGAGTTTTCAGAGCTTTGCTGCTGTACGGTGTGTGTGTGTCCTGTCTATTATATTTATATTCATGTGAACTACACTGTGAACAGACACATATACAGATATAACACTGGAAACTTCTAGAACGACATAGCACACTGCTAATTTCTTTGTCATTATTTTAACTGCATGGTGGTTGTGACACTTTTATATTGTTATTTATTTAGATGACCATTGATGGAGTTTTTAAGACATTTCTTCTTGGTTTCTGATATATTTATTGTGAAAAATTATGTTTTCGTTTGGAGCTATATTAGCTATGTTAAAATGTAGCACACACACGACTGTGGGATGGTCCAACACACACTTCTCTATGGTACAGAACGCTCTGGAGTATTTTTGTAGCTTTAGAAACAGTGACACAGTTCTATTTAGTGATCGTTTTTAACTGTCGACTGATGATGACAATGATGTGGTGTCTCTTCCCTACTTGAAGACGCAGTTTTGTACGTGTATTTTTCCCTTCAGTGTTGACTACACATCTATACTGCCTGATTTGTATTGATGGAGTTTTTGAAAATAAAACCAAACCGGTGACGCGTGTGTCGCCCCTGCCTTTTTTTGAGACATGGCTGTTGAGTGTTTCATGCAGTATGACCTTAATAGAATGTTTGGGTTTTTTTCAACATGAGCTGAAGATTTTTTTACCTCAGTCCTGTGGCTTTTATTTTTAAAGTGTGAGTCACTCTTAGATTATCAGCTGGAGTATCATTACCTAAGGACCTGACACAGCTGACATTATACAGTGGTGTAACATGGCTTAAGATCAGGGTTTAAGAGCATCTCTTCACTGACATCTTGTGACGAGTGATTACAGGCTAAGTCAGAGCAGCATCCAATTAAAAGCTCCCATTTAATAATTAAGACTGCTGTTAAAGTGGACCAGAGGACTCTTTGAAACACAGGGTTAGAAACGTACGTTTGATCTGATCACTGGATGTTCTAACCATCTCCTGTCAGTTACCTATGTGTCAATACCTTGACTAGAAGTCAATTCTAGAAGTTCTATTTTCCAAAAAAAAACAACAACAAAGTACACAGCAAGCTAGACGTGGCTTTAGTTCAGTGAAACATTTACAAATATCAGTGTGTTTTTCTACAAAAAACCTGTATCTACTGCTACAAAGCTAAAGATGGGGAAAATTTTCATATTAGAGACTGATAAATGTGGCAATAAATGATAAACATTTAAATGAATAAAGACAGTAAAGACAGCGTTTTTAAGTAAGTTAGTCCATAAAAATGTCTTTAAAGATGTTATAAAGAATTTCTGTGAACATTACAGTTTGTTTTGGTCATTGTTAATTGAAATGGAACTACTACAGTCAATATAATTAGTATTGATTTTCCTTTACGCTTTTCCCCCCCATTCTTTCTTAATTCAAAAGTGAAAAACAAAAACAGATAGTTTGAGTTCCTGCATGTACGACTCCAGTCCGTTGACAAGGTGTCGATCACAGAGCTCGGCCATCTGTCAGAGCAGCAGCAGAGCCCATGTGACGTTCAGAGCTTGTCAATAGTCTGAAGTGCTGTGTGGTATTTTGTGGCTAAGCCGTTATTACTGAGCTCAGTGATGATCCAGACACGCAGCACGGTCCTGGGATTCAGCTTAGGCTGCATCTGATCATCCAGTCAGGTGTCAAGAAATAAATGCAAGCGTTTTTGCTTTCTGATCCATGTTACACTTTCGTCTTCAACGGTGACCTAAAAAAGTCGACTTAGACCTTCACATGATGTTCGTAAAAGACAAAGAAAAAAAGAAAGAAGAAAAGATAGAAGGATGTTTAGGACCATTATAAAATATTTTATTTCTAACTTTTGAGAGATGTTTTACTATCTAACTACTGCTATCTTTTAGCTGCTCTGCGATATTGCGGTGTTGATGTTTTAGTCAACTTGGGAAATCTTCGAGCCAGTTTTGCCTTCTTGCTCACCTTGAAAAGGTGAGCAGTGTCAACACACAATGACACAAGTTGTCAATGGCAGTTTCTGATTTCAACCTACAGATTTTTTTTAAATCTGTATGTTGTTTTCACCTGTGATGACAACACGTTTTTTTTACTTCACATCGCACTTCATTTTCTTTACGAGCTAATTTCTGTCACGTCTCTTCCGCCTGTCCCTGGTGTTAATGACGTGGCAGAAGGTGCAGAAATGTGGGGGTGGTGGATTTTGTGGGATCAGGGGAGGCAGGTTTGGTGAGGTAAAGTGGGGTTTATCTCCACAGCTTCGCGGAATGAAGGCTTATCTGGGTCAGGGAGCTTTACGACACAAGCAATTAGGGTCTGCCCTCCTCTTGTGTACGCTGGCGGGAGGGAGGCCTCCTGCCATCTAGATTAGCTGGCCTGCTGAGGCCAGGAGAGCACGGCGGCTTCTGGACAGAGGAGGGAGCCAGCTGGAGAGGTGGAGATGAGCAGGCGGAGAAGGGAGGAGGATTTGTCCACAGTAGGGGGGAGAAAAAGGTGAGGAGAACGAGAGCACGGGGTCAACGTGTCGAGGTTGTCGACAATTTTAGGCTCTTGTGTGTGGGTCAGTGGACGAGGGGGACAGGAAGGAGCTGGTGACCCAGAATGATGTGGGGAATTCTTTAAATGAAACATGGGTTGTTTGTCCACAGAGGGTTTGACGGCAGAGTGAAAAACAAAACCAGGTTTCTGACCCTCAGCTTAACTTCTCCAACTGTTCTCTAATGATCCACTTGACTGGAATGTTTTACAAGAGTTAAATGGCTTCAACATGGTGAGAGTTATCGAATGAACCATGGCGTGGTCAAAGATTTGTCACATCACTGAGCAGCTGAGAGTGGAAAAGCACAAACCAAACATCAGAGAGAAATCTGTGCTGTGAAGCTGCCATCCATGCCAGCTTGGGAAGACGTTTACCTGTCTGCTTACTGGAGTTTAAAAAAAGCCTCAGTCTCAACCGAAGGACACAGATATCAGTGTGAGGGTAAACCTGCTGTCCCTGCCCGTGGTTTAAATGAATCCAGCTAAAGCCAGACGATCCCGGCCCGCAGGACAGAAGTAATGAGACGTGACACTTGCTCGGGGGAGAGAAAAGAAGGGACTAAGAGATAGAGGTAATCCTTCTCACCGAACAAACGCCTCTTAGCCTCCCACCCCTGCTGTCACATACAACCCCAGCAGGAAAAGACAACACACAAAAATACACACACACCCCTAGGCCATTGTGTAGAGAAGGAATTATAAAATAAAATACTACACATGTACACTGCAAAGTAAAACTCAATAACCACCTGTTCTCTCCCTCACACACATGAGCAGAGAGTTAGTTCTGCTGCGATCGATGCACTAATACAAAGCTGGTTCATCACACAGATGACGGACAGTTATGATACAATGACCCTGGCTGTCTGCACAACACTCTCTGTGTGTGTGTGTGTGTGTGTGTGTGACAGCAGCAGAACCAAAGATTTAATTATCTTTGGTTAAAAAAAAGATGACCAGCAATGATCATTAATATTACTCTCATGTCAGAGAAATGCTATAGTTACACTATACCTGATAATGCAGGAGATTAGATGGGATTTAACAACAGATTAAACTTCAGTCAAGCTGAAGGCCACTATAGTGAGGTGGAACTTTGAACAAGATCAGTGTGAGCCCAATGTAGAGGTGCTCAGGTTAATTTGATTGGAATTTTAAATGGCTTGAAAGCCACTGAAGACAAGGCAAGTCTTAAATAGTAATATTATAGTTTTTTTTATGATGATGATATACCAGGCTGGAGAACTATCTGAGACTGGGGGCAGAAGCTGCTGCTGAATGTGCATGACTGTTGAATCCTTCATAATGCCAATGCTACTGTCATGGTCGTAGCCACAGGCTTAAGGAAAATCACTGTTGCTCAACACGGTCGGACTTCAAAGTGTCACAAAAGAAGAAGAAGAGAATCAGACGGTGTTGACTATGGACTGTTCAGCTCCTCTCCAACGTTAAGAAAACTACATTTCAAATGAGCTCAGAGGGTCAGGACCAGCTACACTACTCTGTGCTGTGCCAGGCCAGTCACAGCAGAGCGGGGCAGGATCACTGGGGGGAGGTTAAGTCACCAAAGCAGGAATTAATGAGCATTAGAGCATTAGGTAAGAATAAGTCCCACCTTAAATCCTAAGGGATTCCTCCACTAACTACTCCACTAACACCTGTCACATGACTGAGACGATGGACACAGCTAGAGGCAGATCTCTTCATTTTTGTCATCCCAGGGTGAAACAACTTTGTGCTGCAGTTTTTTCTTTTAAACTAATAACTTCAAATCACTTTCCCATTCAAACAACATTATTCTAGAAAAACATTTACACAGACGTTCATTGTGTAGCATCTACTGACTTGTTTAACATGGTCGTGATTTCAGTATGATGGTTCTGGATAAGGTAAAAAAAAAAATCAAATTGCAATTTGTGTTCCTTAATGTGAAGTATTACTACATTCCAACTGTACTTAATCAGATCCTGTTTAAACTCACTCAGTTATATCACCTGTCTCCCAGACTATCCTTTCCCAGAATTCAAATGTCAAATGTGATTCAGCGAACAGCCACACAAATAATCCACAATGGGCAGTGATTTGTTTACTACTTAACGTAGAAGCTCCCAGCTAACTGTTAGCTGGCCCTTTTAACAGTGAATGATAAACAGTAGCTGTGGGTGTTTGTGTTGGTAAAACAAGAACCTCCATCCAGAACAACACCAATATTTACATTTTTCCTGAGACACATGAGAGAGAAGGTGAGAACATCATAAACGCAGCATTTCATCACACTACAGATGTCTATTATTATCGCTGATAAATGTAAGGGCTAAACATTGACATTTTTCATCTCTGGTCAATCTGGCGAGGTGACAATTAAAACATGCTTCCTATCTCTGTTAGCCTAAGGCTGTGCCTTTCAAATATAAATGGAGTTCAGCCAGATTTCTTGGCAGCTGATCCACAGAAAGTCATTTATACCACCGTATGTGTGAATGTGAATTCTGAAAAAACATGATTTTGTAAATACCCATGGGTTTGCAGCCTGATGATTTTTCTCTTCACTGGTCAACTGTGATTCACTCAGTTTCTCTCTCTGTCTGTCTAATGACCACAGATGTGTCACAGTCTGATGGGCCAGCTTGGATGTCTTCGTTAAAGCTACAGCACTTTTGGATTTTCTTGGAGTCTGACAGAGGTGACCAATGACAACAGAAAGATGTCACCCAGTAAGAATGACTTCTAGTATTCTTACTACAGCAATAGGCATCAAGAATAATGAGAATAATCTTTCATTCAAAACTTCAGGTTTACAAATCACAGATTTCAGTTCAAGTTTTCAAAAGCACTTTACCAGCTGTATTAAATCCCCACATTACGGCTGGTGAGACTGTCTTCATCACCTGTGTCAACTGAATAAAGAGATTTTCTCCAGTCTCTCGACCCTTCTCACACCACTGTGACACTGAAGACCTTATTTCTGTCGTTTGATTTGGAGTCTGATATCAGCGAGGGCTGAGAGCTAAAGCTAACACTCAGAATGTCAGTGGGGACACCAGGGTGGGAGGGACGGGGGGGTCGACCCGTCTGAGAGAGGATGCTGCTTTTCTGTTGCAAATGAGCTTGTAATTAGCCTTTACACACTTGCCTGCAGGGAATTGAGTGTGTGTGTGTGTGTGTGTGTGTGTGTGTGTGTGTGTGTTTAACCCATTTTCTTCAGAATACAGACTGATGCTGATAAGAAGATAATACTAATTACTTCTCCTCCCAGTTGCTTGTTAATTGTGCTTGGTGTGGATTTATACAGAATGGTAACACCGACCCACAATCCTCCTACACCACCACCACCACCAACCCATTTCCACACACACACACACACACACACAAACAAACACACTTGAATACCCCCTATGTTGCTTGTTTTCAAACTCAACAGGTAACTGTTTTAATCAGGAGGCTTCTGTTTAAGCTACTAATGAATTATGTCAAGTGGGCTTCCACCATCACTACAGCCACACCAGAGACAAACAAACTGGTCAAGGTAGGCCTGCTCTCCACGCTTACACCCTGAAACCAGCCCAGAGACCTTTGGAAACAAATTCACTATCTGACCATTTCTTATCACCACAACATCACCCAGTGCTGCCTCCTCACTCTATATCTATTGTAAACCTGGGAGATTATCCAGGAAATAGCCAACAGATCAGTAGTCTAAAAAACAAACTTAGACCAAACTTGGTTTTCCATGGAAATGCAGTTAAGATTACAAATTATTTTGAGTTTCATCATGTTGGCCATGTCTGACTTATGGCCTCTGGACTCCCCAAATTGTGAATAGTCCCTCCATTGAATCGAAGGCAACACCAGTGGTCCTCTGCTGGTTGTGTTTGCATCAGCAATATCATGTGTGCTAAATAAAAATACACATGAACCCCCACTTCCTTTTTACAAACACACACACACAGACAGACACACATCATCGTCTTATATTTATCCTGTTCTAACGGCTTAGAGGAACGCTTAAGCAGATTTGGGTTCAGTCTGCCTTTAAAGTGTTAAACAGATTGGGACGGTGGGTTTCTGGTACTGAAGATGAGTACGTGTGTGTGTGTGTGTGTGTGCGTGCATGCAACTTGTGTGTGGTCAGTGGTGGGAAGTGTCTGCTACATCTCGTATCAACTGTTGCCAAGGGTTCGCAAATTTGTTATAATAAAAATTAAACAACTGAAACTACAAATTAAAATGCTTTAAAGAAGCTTTAAATTCTCTACAAGGTCTAAACAGGTTTTACCAAAGTTACTGAGAAATTACTAAAGTGAAGCAAAACATTAATTCTTCAAAATTGCAGCACAGTTAAAGAAATGTAGTAAAACAGGCTAAAAGACTAACAGAGAAATCACAAAGATGTTTCCAAATCATGAGTAAATAGCGTAACTTAAAAACCTAAGTAAAAAAACACTTAGTGAGTAAAGTGTGTTTTCATTCACCCAGTGTTTGAACTGTTCTCCTGTACAACATCACTTTACCTCCTTTATGTAATGTATGAAATTGTTGACAAATCAACAGTAATGCTGTGAAGAAACTCTGCAGCAGCTAACCCTCTGAAGCGTAGCAGCACCAGCACCAGCACCAGCACCAGCAGCAGCAGCAGCAGCAGCACCAGCAGCAGCACCGAGGAGTGGTCCAGATGTTCAGGGACCAGGCCTTGGTGTCTGCTCATATCTGTATTCTAGACAGATTAGGGGGATTTTAAAAGCCTTCACCTATTTTAAAACCAGATCATCCCTCACCTGACTGCAACCTTTATACAAATCCTCATATTTACTCCCAGCACTGATCTGCTGTGTGACTGACCACAAGAGGTTAATCAGTTTGAACGAACCGCAAAATATTTTGTAACCTCTCTGTAAAAACTGCTGATGAAACTTTATTTTATACTACAAAAAGGAAAATTGTTAGCAATGATTTTTATATTGTACGATATAATCTGTGACGGCAAAAGACATGACATACAGCAGGGTTTTTGACTACAACTCTAGTTCTTAGTGTTCCACTTTTCAACTGAAATCAACTCCTCACTTTTATTTTGGATTTAAAGTTCAAAAGATTCAATGGTAGTTAAACCTGGCTGATTTGAATCAAAGTAAACTTTTAAGACCATGGGTTTGTAAACTTCAATCAGTTAAAATAAAAAGTAGAATCAAAAGGCAGAGCCAGAGGTGTGGCGTTCTGAGGTAAAAACACCATCTCCTGTGTACACTGGATTCCAATAAAGGTGTAGAACTAAACAATTAACATCAATGAATGCTGTTTGATTCAATCATTGCAGTTCCTGACTCCTGGGTTCACCAGGAAACAGTCTCTCAGGTCTAGGTTTTACTCCTGTAGCAGGTCAGACCCATTTAATGACCGATCCTCACTTGTTTGCTCACTCAACTTATCCTGCCAGTCAATGTATCCCGGGGCTAAAAGCCAAACAAGCTGATCAGCCAGTCACCTCTGTCCACACAGCCCCCCCACTAAGAGGCTAATGGTCGGGGATGTCTAATCCTTCTCAAAACAACCACAGAGATGCTAATTGTATCTTACTATAAATACTGACCCACTCCGTCTCCTCCTCCTCTAGATTTTTCTCCACTCTCGGACATCGACTTCTCAGAAAGGCTGACAAAAATACCGGGAGAGCGTCGATTACTTAAACCACACGGAGTGAGCGCGAACCCTGGTTTTACGCACGGAGCGGTTTTTACGCACAGTTGGATACAACGGTCCACGAACCCTGACAACACTTCCGGACTGTTTTGGACACTCGGTCAAGGCGGGATGTTCCCGTTACCGATGTTCACAGCGGAGCAGGTGGCTCGCGTGTGCGAGAACCTGGAGGAGACCGGGGACATCGACCGCCTCGGCCGGTTCCTCTGGTCTTTGCCAGCCGCCGTGCCGGGCTCCGCCGGGGAGGTGTTGAACCGACACGAGTCAGTGATGCGAGCCAGGGCAATGGTCGCCTTCCATGGAGGTAATTTCGACGCACTCTACCAAATCCTCCAGAGCCACAGGTTCACGCGTGAGTCTCACGCCAAACTGCAGAACCTGTGGCTGGACGCGCACTACCGGGAGGCGGAGAGGCTGCGGGGGCGGCCGCTGGGTCCGGTGGAGAAGTACCGCATCCGCAAGAAGTTCCCTCTGCCCCGCACCATCTGGGACGGGGAGCAGAAGACACACTGCTTTAAGGTACAAAAGCCCAAAGGTTGCTGTACCCCAGAACAGTACAAACCAGAGCACAGACTGATCATCTGCGTGGATGTTCGTGCCTCTTAATCCTTATCCCGTTAGAGGCTATTTCTAACTTTCAGCGCTGCTCTACAGTGGCGTGCACAGCCAATTAAATGTCAGTGGAGCTCAAGGTGCATTAAGGTGCACAACGTCAGTGCAACATGTGTGCATGAATAGATTTCTAGTTTAATCCATTGTATAAATTACTTCATTTTAGGTTCTAAAAATGTCTTATTGGATTTCTACCTCACAGCGGTCAGTGTTCAGTGTGAGGACGTTTTTGTCCTTCCTGCTCTCTGAGCTCTTTAGATGACCTGAGCCCGAGTGTTGATCCGTCAGCCTTCTGCTGTGTGGACGGACTGACTACTTCAGGTGTCCTAACAAGAGTCCAGACTAATATTCAGTGACTTTCCTTTAACACTTAAAAACCACACAGCACACACAAGTGCTATCTTGTTTTCAGATGTAGCAGCAACTGTGAATTCACACACACAACAGAACCATAGCGACATGTGTAGGAGACATTTGTCTTCACAAGTACAAGAGGGTTCTCCAGACAGCAAATGTTTGTGCTCCAGGATCCAATTCAACACATATGGTGTGAGAGGGCACCACCAGGGATGTACGTTAATGTTTTGGCCACAAGATGGCAACATCTGTGGTACATATCAGGCAACCATGTGCTTGGAAGAGAAGTGCCCCAAATATGGACCGTTTTAGGACACACCTAGATTAAAGACAACAACTACAATCTCTATACATTTGGCAGAAACTGCCTCTACAGTCTCTATACATTTGGCAGAAACTGCCTCCAAAGGTGTAAATATTTTAACACTACGTTGTCATTATGGATGGAGAATTAAATGGGATGGATTTTTTTTCTGTCTTGCAGGAAAGAACTCGCAGTTTGCTGAGAGAGTGGTACCTTCAAGATCCGTATCCAAACCCTTCCAGGAAACGACATCTGGCCCAGGCCACGGGACTAACACCCACACAGGTGGGCAACTGGTTCAAGAACCGACGCCAGCGAGACAGAGCTGCATCTGCAAAGAACAGGTGAGGTTTTGCTGTATTGGGCTTGATTTCATCGTGACCTTTAAAATATTTGGTCTAGTTTAACTAAGATGTGTCTAAATAATAACATATTGACTCGGTCCTACATGTTTTGTAGTTTTTTTTGTAAACTATTTTCCTGGTTCCTAATTTAAAGTCACCTTTAACCAGACTTTGGGCTACAGATACCATTTTTGGTATATTTGTGTGTAACGCTGGAATTGTTTTTGCTCTACTTGTTTTAATTTATTTGATACTTTTTTGAAAATGTAATAAGATTTAAAGGGACCTAAACATGACCCTCACCCCCCCCCCACTCAGAATGCAGCAGGACTCCTCCCTCTTGGCCTCTGAAACCTCCCCTGATAGGACCAGCCAGGAGCGCCACCATCACCCCCACCTGTTAGCTTCTTCCCTCCACCACCTCAGCAGCAGCCCTGAGGCCAGTGACTGCAGCACAGAGATGGAGCACAGACGAACAGCAGCCTCCACTCTGGAGATCTCAGTCAGCAGTGACAGCGAGTTTGAGCCTTGAAGCGGACGATGATCTGATTCTGGGTTTTTGTCACCTGTGATGAAGAGAGCAGTGGTCAGACTCAGATTGACATGTTTGCAGCTGTGGAAACAAACATGGAGCTGGTCGCTGAAGCAAGAGGATGAAGACTTAACTCTCCAACATGAAAACATCATGCACTTAAAAAAACCCCACCACAACTCAGATAATGAGAGCAGCGACATGATGATGCAGACAATGTTGACCAAAAAAAAACATGACCATGACCATGAACGACCGTGACGGTACACTCATGTTACTCTACAGTAACTGTACAGAGAACTCTCTCAGGTTATTTATAGAAGTGATGTCTTTAGAACATGTGGGTTTTGATAGCAGTTTCTATTAAAACAATCCATCTTTTTTTTTAAACGTTATTCTCAAAAACCTTACAACATTTTTCTATGCTTTCTCTGCACAAATTGCTGCTGAATGTACATGAGTTTCAAGCTGTTGACGGAAGTGCTTAAAAGCTGCCACCCTACTGTGGAAGACAGTTGACTTTTTCACACAAAGACAGAACCATACATATTTTCTTTTTATAATTTTTTGGTCAGTTCTCTGAGCCTGAGCTTGTCTGTGATCAGCTCCACGACAATGACTTTTAAATAAAGGATTAACTAAAGGATTAAATAAAGGAGAAACAACGATTGCCTTAAAAGGGTGAACAGGAAGGCAAACAGAACTCAGCTGTGCCTCCTGAGCTGCTCAGGTGTGGCCTCACCTGTCCTCACCTCAGAGTGATCTCAGGTCTTCCTCTACAATCGTCACTTCCCGTTGTACATTGCCGTATGTCGTTAAATGTAAATGTTATATGTAGATAAATGAAACTATTTTTGACAACACATGAATGTGCCCAATGTACCTCATTTACTTAATAAAAACTGCACTGAAGGGGTTTTGCTTTTTAACCTTTAAAAAAATATTCAAACAAACAGACCTTGCCCAAAGTTATACAGTTCCAATTTATTAACTTTCAGGAAAATGATTTGGCTTGTAAAGAAATGACTAACAATTAGTCAAGAGAAGAAAAAGGATTGGCCAACAAAATGACTAACAATTATTCAAGAGAAGAAAAAGGATTGGCCAACACAAGCCAAGGAAAGCAAAGTCATAAGCCTGAAACCAGAAAAGTAAGAAAAAGTATATAAAAATGAGAAAAAAGAAAATCAGTAAAAACAACACTGTGTGATAGGTGAGAAGACAAAAAAGCAAATTAAGTTAAAGTGGTAACTGATAAAATGTGTCTGTAACAGCAAAAGGTCTTTAAAACAAGATTTAACATTAACATTAAAATAAGTTACACTGTAACTGTAATTAATTAAGAATTATAAAACATGTTATTTTAAAATAAAAATAGCTAAAAGATAAAAGTGAGGGCAGCTAAGGTTAAGTCAGATTTTACTGGATGGAAACATAGGAGTATAAGATTTGTGGTACAAAAAAGTAAAGGTATTAAAAAGTGATGAATGACTGGTGACATTGGCAGATTTTATTTTTGGTCAAAATCTATTACAAGAAATGCCACACTCAACAGTTTTGGGGAAGTTGGAAAGTTGTCTCTGTTTTACTTTGAGGAAGTCATGCGTCAGAGACAGAAGGACAAACTGAAATAGTTTTAGCAGGAACACATGAAGGAATTCAAAAATTACAATTTGTTTTTCATAAAGGCATGTCTTTTGTCTTTTTCTTGTGGAATATGCCTGTTTCTATATTCTGTTTTTGCACAACTTGCATTACCTCCTGGTATCTTTTAACGTAACTATCTTTTCACTGTTAATTTACATCTCATATTACGAGGTTGCTGATATATATTGTTGTATATATATTTTGTTCTCCTGCATGGTTGCTCTGTGGGAGCACCCTCAACTTCGTTGTATCCCCGTGGTACAATGACAATAAAGATTCATTCTATTCTATTCTTTTACTCCTCGTGTTGTCCTTCGGGTCTAGGTGACTCGGTGGCTGATAATACGCCTCTCCTGTACTGTTTAGCTTAACACAAGTTGAGTTTGTGTCAACTTTTCCTCATAATACACAAGATTTTAGGACGAGATACAAACCGGTTGCGAGGACGCTGGGTGTGGACAAAATGCGAAGGACAACAGGAGAGTCAATGTACACGAACACGCAATGTGTGTGCGCACGACCGCGCGCACACACATTTAAATTTTTTTTTTTTCATATTAACGGCTCCAGCTTTGTTCAAACCTCCAGAAGCAAAGTATTAACTAGACTAACTGTGGTCAAAAGTTGTTTTTTTTTTATATCGCAAACAAAACTATATTGGAATTTGTTTTACAACACTTACCGGCGTTTTATTTATTTATTTTCTCCTCCGATATCACACTTGTTGTGCATAACCTTTTTAAAAACTCGGTTGTCGGTTGTCAGGTTGACGCCGACCCAAACAAAGATGGCGGAGGGAAGTGACGCGTTTGGCCATATATATGTAATACGGACTCAAATACACCGTGGGAAAGCAGAGGAAAACACAAGTTTTCGTATTTTTAATGCAAGTAACGGTACATTAGTTGTGGCGTTTAAAGTCTTTATAGTAGAAATATAGACAGCACAGTAGTTTAACTACTGATACAGTAAACCACATAATCAAGTGCACCTATTAAAACATTTATTGCACAAAATATTTGATTTTAATTTCATTTAATTACAGTTGAACCGAAACACATACAACCTCACAAAGCCCTCACAATTGTACAGATGTACTACATGAATAGTTTAAAATAACTTACAGTAATATTAAAATGTGTTGGAGTGTAGTAGAAACATTGTGGAAAAAGTACATTTTTTATTATTTTTTAAAAACAATTTTAATAACAAATAAAGGCTATCACTCAACTGATAGTAAGGGTATATAAAGCCACAATATTTAATATTATCCACAGATGCAGTTGATGTTTTCAATCTCCACCTTGTTATGAGGGTAATAATGTGTTTGCAGAAAGGCTGGGATTTTTTTTTATTTAAAAAGTGTCTAGGTAGAGTCAGGTGTCGATTATAACAAAATGTTTATGAACAGTTTATCGTAAAAAACAACAACTTTACAGTAACTGTTACCTGTTCCCCTTTCTCTCTGTGTGATGCAAAGACGAAGGCGGTCCTTACTTGCAGACGCCCTGCCTACGGTGTAGGAAGTTGCTGAAATCTACCACAGCCTACCTGTCAGCTGTGCTCACTGCTGATCTGATCTTGAATTTGTTATGTGTTAGTTTTACCCACTCCGACTGAAGGAGATCATCCTGAAAGAAACATTTTCTGTGACATCTGTCGAAGGATGGACAGCCAGGGAAGAAAAGTGGTGGTGTGTGACAATGGGACAGGGGTGAGTAGGGACTGTGATCACCTCTCAAAAATATTACTCACCCACCTTGAGGTTCTTCTTTTATCATTCATTCACCATCTTTACTACACTCTTGCAACTTTAATGCACTTAAAGTAAGGTTTTAAGGGAAAAAAATGCATACAGATGTTTGCATTTTCTGGGGTGTATCAAGTTTAGTTTTGCTAAAATGTAGTGTTTTATTTGTTTTATGTTAAACAACTGTCTTACAATGTTACACGTACTTAAAACAGCAGCAAAAGGTACTAGGGTGTGAATCTTGCATACTCAAGTCTGATTCCACATCTGTCTGGACTTGCCACTTTGGCACACACACCCACACACATAGAGAAAGAGAGAGAGAGAGAGCGAGAGAGAGAGCCATAAATGGTTGTAATGCTTTGCACTGAGAAACAATTGGTTAAAAAACAGGAAGAGAGAGAAACGACACTCTAAAAGTGTGAAAAGTGTTCCGTTTCCTACGTACACTGCAGCTCATACAGTAGATATCTGTTATTTACAAGTTGATTTGTCAAACCTGCTGCAGCCTTTATGTATTAGAATGTCTTGAGCCCCTCCAGGCTAAGGAATGTAGCTTTGGTCCCTAAGACAAGTTGAGACAATATAGTATGTGGATTGCAGTGCGGATATGCTGTTGTAAAAAAATAAACTACAAAAAAAAAAAAACCTTAACTGTTCGAAAAATGCATGTTAAAATCAATAATCCTACAGGTTGTATCAGAATGTATTTGACATTAATCTGAGAGAATTATTGTCTCTTATAAATAATACATGACATAACATTGACTGGACAGTTCCAGTCATTGTTGAAGATCCAGATGAACCACAATGAAGATCTGAGATAACTGATTTAAAAAACACTTGTAAACCTTGTAAACTGCCATCAGCAACAGTAAACTGGATGTTGATCAGTTGATGCAGGTAAAAGCTCAATTACATTCAGTCAACGTCATAAAGTAAACTTTGCACTAATGTTTGATTGGCCGGATAAGAAAGTCCAATGGGCTGTTTCCGTGGGCCACAGTTTGAACATACCTGGTCTAATGTTTTCACTCTGTGAAAGACATGTATTTTTTTAATGCTCCCATTAGTGATTGTGGGGAAGTTGGACTAATAATGTCTCTTACTCTCTTTAGCTCTACATGTGTTGTTTGTCTTTTTAAGTTGTCTAATAGACCAATTGTCTTTCACACGTCTGTCTACAGTTTGTTAAATGTGGCTTCGCTGGAGCCAACTTCCCTGAGCACATCTTCCCAGCCATGGTGGGCCGGCCGATCCTTAGATCAAACACCAAAGTGGGCAACATAGAAATCAAGGTGAGCTGTCATGAGAAAATACATGAATGGGTGACAGCATTTCTGCTCCTACCCACCAACATACAGCCCCACCTACAGTTCACAGCTGCATATCACCTACCGTTCTACCTACTGTACATACAGTATCCACCATACGACAGTACAAACCTCATCATCAGATTTATCATCCTGACCCTCAACGCCACTGAGACTCTTTCTCCTCCTGCACTCATACAAACTAATGTCTCTCTCATGTGTCCATCTGTGTCTTTTCTAAGACTGAATGTTTCCACCAATGACAACTGGAGACATTGATGGAGCACAAGAATACATACAGCAGACATTGTATATATATATATAAATATTAGGTTTATTATGTACTTATACTACATATTTACATACATACAATACTAACCTCTTACATTTCTATCTACTAAGATGTGATGTCCTTGGGTGACAGAAAGGCATCTATAAAATAAAATGTAATATTATTACACAGCAGATGTTATGCATAGAACACTTAATAATAACTGTGCACATAACAATAACAATCTATCTATCTATCTATATACTTATATACAGGCAGTAAGCTGTTTGTTTTGAGGACTGGTTGTTCTACTAGTCACTTGATAACGTAGTAAGGCCAAGTGGTTAAAAGTGAGGTTGATTTGTAGATGAGTGATTGGTTGTTCTGAAGGTAGGTACATACTGTATTCACCTACAATTCAATTTAGTGACAAAGCTACAGACCAACAAACTAACAGCACAGACAACAGACCAATGAACCTTCCAGCTGAGAAATAGAGAACTCACAGGAAGTTATTTTATTTCCTGATTCTTAAAGCCTCTATATAAGGTCATACGCTCCATCTTTGAAGGTAAATAATGCTCCTAGTGGTGGAAAACGGTCATTTCAATTACTGAATCATGCAACCGATGAAGACAAATGAATGCAATTCTATCAAAAACACAGTTTTTCCCCCCTACAGTCATTGAAGTCTTGATCTTTTACCCAGGACCTGATGGTGGGAGAGGAGGCCAGTGAGTGTCGCTCCATGCTGGAGGTGTCCTACCCCATGGAGAACGGCATGGTGCGCTGCTGGGAGGACATGCTCCACCTGTGGGACTACACCTTTGGTCCTGACCGCTTGGACATTGACCCAAAAGAGTGCAAGGTGACCCTGTGCTCCTGCCTCAGCCCTAAAAAAGAGTTTTCCAACAGGCTGACTGAATGTTGTTGACCTTTGTTAAGATTCTCCTGACTGAGCCACCCATGAACCCCACGAAGAACCGGGAGAAGATAGCTGAGGTCATGTTTGAGAAGTACCAGTTCCACGGCATCTATGTAGCCATTCAGGCTGTGCTGACTCTGTATGCTCAGGGTAAGGAGCTGGGAATGGAAATGAATAGCAACTTTATTTTGAAACACTCCAGTCTGAGGTCCACCTAAAATTGGTCCACAACCCACTTTAGGGTTCAGGGCAACACTTACGATATCGAACTGAGGACCACCCTGTAAACTTTGTCTGCCTTCTAATGATTGGTCATAAATGTACTCATTCTTTCATGTTTGGTTTTGAAGGATTACTCACTGGGGTAGTTGTGGACTCTGGTGACGGTGTGACCCACATCTGTCCGGTCTACGAGGGCTTTTCCTTACCACATCTGACACGCAGGCTGGACATCGCAGGTCGTGACATCACACGCTACCTCATCAAGGTGAGTCTCTTTTTAACAGAAAACAGAAGTTTTCTGGATTGGATCTTAATCCTGTTTGGAGGAAAAATAATGATAAAGCACCAATGTTCTAAGAGTTCTTTGTTCCATCCACAGCTCCTGCTGCTCAGAGGCTACGCCTTCAACCACTCCGCTGACTTTGAGACTGTGCGCATGCTAAAGGAAAAGCTGTGTTATGTGGGATACAACATTGAACAAGAGCAGCGTCTGGCCACAGAGACCACCTACCTGATGGAGTCCTACATGGTTGGTTGGAGAACAAACACAAACACTGTAATAAAACCTCTCTGCAACAATCTCCGCTGCTATTTGTTTCTGTGGTGCAGCTCCCCGATGGCCGGCAGGTGAACGTAGGAGGTGAGAGGTTCGGGGCTCCAGAAGCTCTGTTCCAGCCTCACCTCATCAACGTGGAGGGAGCGGGAGTGGCCGAGCTGCTGTTCAACACCATCCAGGCTGCAGACATCGACCTCAGGTCTGACCCTTCACCTGAAAACCTCACAACGATACTTGGAGAAAAAAATCACATGACCTTAAATCATCTGTTGATGTTTCACCAATGCAGGGCGGACTTCTACAAACACATAGTTCTGTCTGGAGGAACCACCATGTATCCTGGTCTTCCATCCAGACTGGAGCGAGAGATCAAACAGCTCTACTTGGAGAGAGTCTTGGATGGAGACACACAGAAACTCTCTGTAAGAACACGAAAAACTGGTTTAAGTCTTCTTAAATTTGAATATTATTTGTTTTTCCAAGACATAATGTTTTTTGCTTTACTTTGACCTGTGCAGAAATTTAAGATTCGTATTGAGGATCCTCCTCGACGCAAACACATGGTGTTCCTAGGTGGCGCTGTGCTGGCCAACATCATGAAGGACAAGAACTCCTTTTGGCTTAGCCTCGCCGAGTATCAGGAGAAAGGCCTTGGAGTGCTGCAGAAACTGGGAGGAGGAGTCAGATAAAAGTTTGAACGTCACCCAAAATTCATATCTTACTTTGGTTACTGCCCTCCAGTGGAAAACAGAAAATACATCTTCTCAAAAGTCAGAATTTCTCTTTTATAGAAACAGTGGAAATGTCAGAAGACCATGGGGAAAATAACTACCAAATTGACATTGATATTTCCAAATTACAAAATATTGTCTTGACCACTACGTTTGTTGACAAAAATCATGAGGTTTTAGTGGCCCACATATGGCATGGTACGGCCCATTTTTGGATACTTGATGTGGACCATAAATCAAATTGTTTTCTGGCCCACCATCTAGAGAAGAGTCAACTTAGGTTGACAGTTATAGTCCACATCCTGAATACCACTGCCTGGGTACATTTGAACAATAAACTTTTATGGATATTTTTTAACAATATATATTTTGTTGTTCTAAAGTTGTAAATCATTTAAATAAAAACATCCATATACATTCTGCTCTGCATTATTTTGTTAAGGTCAGAACATGGTTTAAATGATGTGAACTCGTGTAGGTCAGTAGATACAGTAGCAGGTCATCTTCTAGGCTATCGGTCAGAGGTTCCATCTCAGCCCTGCTAGTCTACATTCTAATTCTAATGTTCTGGATCTGGCCCAGTTGTTCATCATACCACAGTCTGTGTCTTAATCATGTCCATTCCTGTCCCAAATAAATATGAGTTGTTAATTTGGCAAGGATAAATGGAACAAGACACATGCTGAGTCATAATCATAACAATTACATCAGCAGGTGTGTCAAACCTCGAACCCATGACCACCCAGATGGCCGACAACCTTTTTACTGAATCATCCACCCGTCCATTTTCATCCGTGACCGGGTCGCGGGGGCATCAGTCGCCACCCAAATCACAAATCCCCCGAACCTTTCTGCGGGTGGTGAGTCCACTGGAAGGTACTGACTGAATCACAGCTTCACAAACTGAAACAACACTTTCAGGAGTTTGTGTTTGGCTCCCTCTGGTGGTGAAGTTAAAGTTAAAACATCAAATGTCAGCGTTTCAACACTGCCATACAGTTTTTCGTTTTTCTTTATTCATTGCAATACTCAGTTACCTGACAAATTACAGTAAGTGTGTTCTTACACCGAAAATAAATAGCTGTCAGCTCACATGGTGACCACATGCTTCAGGCACACACGTCACACCACATTCGCAGAACCTTCACAGTAAATTCAAACTTAAAAAGAAAAGAATTTTAAACACAAAAGCATGCAGTTATGTTCCAAAAAACAAGCCCACACTGTGCTTCTCCAAAAGAAGCGTCAACAGCTGAGTCAAAAATCCATACTTAGGTTTGATATCTAACCAACAAATAAAACAACAAAGGTTTTGTTTAATACACAATATGATAAGTGGCAATGACACTAGTTTTGTCACCAGGGGCTGGTGACGATCTTTACATTTACAGTCCACTAGTCACCTTCAGGTTCTGGCATTTGGTCACTCAGGTTGGGTTGTTATGATACAGAACAGCCAGGAAAGAGGAAAAGGAAGGTCCAAACCCAAAGAACCGGAACAGGAAGTGAGAAGAATATTCTTAATCCAGCATTTCCCATGTTTCAAAAATGACCAGCCATTACACAACAAGGACAAATTTGCTCAGGACACACAATTCCTACCACGTTCTGGTGGATGACATTCTCTGGTCAATTAATTGTAAGTTCTATTTTTGTTGTGATAAAAAAAAAATCTAAATAATTAAATACATCTTTTCTGGCCATTTAGTGTAAATGTACACATAACTTGAATTTGATGTATTCCCCCCCCCAAAAAAT
Organism: Cynoglossus semilaevis; assembly: GCF_000523025.1. Classification (NCBI taxonomy): domain Eukaryota; kingdom Metazoa; phylum Chordata; class Actinopteri; order Pleuronectiformes; family Cynoglossidae; genus Cynoglossus; species Cynoglossus semilaevis. The sequence goes on along the minus strand of NC_024307.1, from coordinate 23,393,320 downwards.
CTAAATTTTCAAACATTACATTGTTTTTGTCCATTTTCTGTGAACCATTAGTCCAATCATTAGCCTGTTGCTCAGAGCATGACTTCAATGTGAATAAACACAAACATTCATCTGAATTAGCGTGCAGTTACTGACGGCTTGGGCTAAATATTAGCTAGCTTTGTGTAGAATAAAAACAGCAGCAGAAGCCTAACAAAAAATGGTAGCAAAACTTAGCTTATGACTTAACTCAAACATCCCAAAATACAATTTTGCATCTGCATTTTCCTATTATTGCTAAAAGCTTACAATTAATGTTACCGTAACCCGAGATATACATCGGCAAACACAGACATCAAATCTCCTGACAGCTTTGTTCAAATTAAAGCTAGCTTAGCCCCAAATTTAGCTTAGCTGGGACAAATACGTACACTTTTCTGCAAAATTCAGGTAAAAATTTTAAGGTTTAGCAGTTTTAAATTTGGCTTAAGTGTGGACAATTACAAACATTAGCCCAAGTATTGGCAAAGCAAAAATAAATGTGCATATTTTAAAAAAGGTTATGTTAGCATCAAGGCTGTCTTAAATGTAGACAAATACGTACATGTAAGAAATTGCACATTTTCCAAGCTAGGCTAAGCTTTTGTATTTCTTAGCAAGAACCAAAGTAATAATTAATAATTAAAGAGCTTGTTCAGATTTGCTAAAAAGTTGTAGGGTTAGTTAAGGTTCACTATAGTCAACTAATTAAACAAATGGTGTTATCCCAATTATATTCTAAAGGGTTTTAAACATGATTTCACTAAAAAAAAAAATTCAAAACTTAAATAAATAAATAAAAAGGTTGAGAGAGAAAAGGAAACAAGTACAAAACTCTGTTTAAATCTAATAAAGTCAGGTTTCCTGTCAATTTTAAACATGATTTCACTTAAAAAAAAATCAAAACTTAAATAAATAAATAAAAAGTACAAAAACTCTGTTTAAATCTAATAAAGTCATGGTTTTGACCCACTTTTAAGTCTTTTAAAGTGTTATGTGTTGCTGGCTGTTTCACTGTGATTTTCTCACTTGGGTTTAAAAATGGAGAGCTGATGCTTCTCTTTTCACTCCTACTCGCCCGTTACTCCACTTGCCAAGTACACTGCAGATAGTACACACATGCAAAGGAGGAGCGGAGCGTGGCTCTTCCAAAGAAAAGTAAAAATAAAGAGAGTCCCAGCGGGAAAGTCTAAAAATAGACTTTTAGCTTGTACTGGAAACCTGATTCAATCACAACACGTCCACTCTTTCTTCTGTCTCTGTCACTGTGGTCTGGTAACATGCTTTTATTCTTTTATCCTATTTTCAAAGTTAGGTTTCCTCTCTGTTTCCCTGCGCAGCATCACCCTTAGTTTAACCCAGTGTTTTCTGCAGCGCCCCCTCTTGTAGGACCACTGCTGAGACACATATACAGCTGTTGCTTCAAAACTCCACTTCACTAAAAATACTGTAATTCCTAAAACATATTGTTCCTAAAAAGAATTAAATAAAATTTCAAATATTTAACATTTTCCCAATGTGGCACAAATAAAAATATTACAAATTATATTAATTTGACATGCTGAACCCACTGTGCAATTACTACACTCGCACCAAAGGGGGCCTACCACCCACGCTTTGGTAACCACTGTTTGAATCAGTACATAACCCAGACAAAGTGCAGGTGGGCTCAAGCAGTAGCGTGTATTATTAGTCAGAGTTTTTAAGGAGTAGAATTTGCAGTTTTTCAACTTTTCATGAACTTTTCTCTGTTTTTGGTCAGTATTTTTCAGCATGAAAAGCTTGCTGTGCTTCTGCTTCACCTCCACCACTTTTACCTTTGAAACACACAGTTTTTTTCAAAAACACATGACATGGTTTGAGTGAATTTTGATCCTGTTTAGAGGAAAATAGTTGGTACTACTACTTGTGTGTGGTACAAGTAGTAGTACCACTTGGAGGGGGTACTCGCAGCCCCAGTACTGCTGGGTTTTAGCAGATGCCCAAATCTCCGGTGTATTGACTGATGAATCATGAGAGTGCTGTGCTCCTTTCTCCACCTCCTACCCAACCGTGCGTGACCACGGACGGTGTCATGGTTCTGAACCAACCCGTTTCCAGACTCCTACCTTTTGCATTACACTTTTGAGAATTGGAGTGGTTTTCAAAGAGGTTTTCAAAGTGAAAACACTGAACACATTGTGGTGATGGGATTATGGAGGTCATTTGGCCACAAACACCTAGACTGAGCACTAAAACCAGTTGTTTCACCCACAGCCCACAGCATTCAGCCCACAGACCCTCTCCTGGGTCACAGACCACCATTTAAAACATTGGTCCAACAGTTACGTGCAGCATGGACCCGTCCAGTGAAGCTCTAAAACATCCAGGTGTCTTGTACCCCAGGCCAGGGCTATACAGAGACAGGGTGACATCAGCTCTGTGGACCGAGGGCCACAGGTTGTGTTTCCAGGAAACATTAGTCTCACAGAACCTGTCTTTGGGTTCCAGTCTCCTCATGATGCACTGATGTCATCCCTGTAGGGTACAGGAGACAATGTGGGGGAAAATATCAACTGAAAACTATTTATTACACATTTCCCACTCAGGACACTCCTCCACACAGAGCAGTGGCCCTGGTTTAGTCTCTGCTGCTCTGGTCCATTAAAGGAGGGGTTCGTCATAAAGAGTCTACTCCCAGTCTTTCGTCACAACACGTCGTGACCCGTGAAGAGACACAACTCACTGATGAGGAGAGACAGAGACAGAACGAGAGCGAGAAAGCCAGAGCGACCATCCATCTCCTCCTCCTCCTCCATATCCCTCCACCTTCTCCCTCCTTTCCACTTCCCACTCACTCCTCACACACCGACTCGCTCAGGTCCACCGCGCCGCCTCTGGTGAGCCGTCTCATCTTGCTGAAGTCGTGGTCGGTCCTCAGGTAGGAGAGAGAGGGGCCTCCCTCGCTGTGGCTCGCCAGGTCCTGGGGTTGAGCCTGGGGCGGCAAAGCCCTCATCTCCCCGCCACTGCGCCAGTACAGGGTGTATTGCTGCGGGTCAGAGACTCCGAAGGTGGAGGCGCACAGCTGCGCCAGAGCCTGGCTGCTCTCCCCGGCTCTCCACTGCAATGTCCGCACAGCGCTGCGCTCCCCGTCCTGGAACAGTATCCGAACGCACCTCTGAAAATGTGGGAAAGGGGGACGGAGCAGGGAAAAACGGGCAGTGAATATATATATATATATACATATATACGTGGATATAAATATAAATACATCATCCATGCAAAACACAGGTCAACAGGCTTATGGATTGAGGGCAAAAGAGGGGGAGGAGAGAGAGAGAGAGAGAGAGGAGCACACAACACACATCCACTGTTAATCCACTTCAACAAATGATGTCCATCAGAGACATTTGCTGTGAAACAAAGCTTCTGCTTCCCACACAGCAGTGTTGAGGCAACAGGTCAAAAGTCTCTCTTTCTTCTCTGCTGCGGGCTACAGATTCACTAACGGAAAAAGAAAAAGAAAGAAAAAAAAAACACACACAGAGAAACATATAGAGCTGACCTCACAGAGACATTACTCCTCAGTTAATCCCCTCATCAAATTCCAGATTAAATGCATTGTCAACAAAGGCAGGAAATGGAAAAATGTTCGGTCTGATTAATGTTAAAATGGGGAAAAGTGTCAAAGCTCCAACCAGAGAAACCAAACAACTGATTGACTGATCAGGTTTCCTCAGCAGCTTTGACTGGAACGGTGCTCTGTGTCAAAGCTCAGTTATCTCGTCATCGCTTTAATCCAAAAAGAAACTTCTTCCAAATTGAGATAAGACCAGAGAAATTGTGTGGAGGAGGTATCTCCCACCGACCGTCAATTTCTACGTGCACAACAACTGAGCTGTAATGTCAGAGTCGACCACAAAACATCAACAGAATCCTTCCAACCAAAGAGCCAACCTTTAGGAACAAGCGAAAATTCTCTTCTTTAAACACACACAGACACAGGCACGCAACTGCACGCCTGGCCAAGTATATACAGTAGTACACACACACACACACACACAGAGACAGAGACAGAGCAGCATTCTAATCAACAGGTCTGGCAGAATTTGAACTTACAGAGTCACTCAGCTCCTCGCCGTCCGTGTGCATATTGTGTTTGCCTGCTTGGTCGAGTAGATGCAGCTCAATAAATTTCATGTTATCTGACCGCCCACTTCTTCATAGCACTTGGCTCACTGATCCCCTCCTGTGTCAGTGGAAAATCTGGCTGCCGGCTGAGTTAGACGGGCTATTTGAAGCCAGGAGATGAACCACGTGACCAGACACAAACGTTGTAGAAGACAATGCCGGTCGTCCGTGCAGCTTTGGAGCAGATATTAAACTGTTCACGCCGATCCTCAATGACAATAGGCAGAGTGTGAGCCAGTCCACCCCGGATCAGAGGATTAGCTCTGACACGGTCCAAAAACTAATCCTCACAGATGATTTTTTAGGAAAAGGGAGGGAATTCCACACAGACCTGTGATGAGAATGGACCATATACTGTCCCACAAATTACTGCCGATTATTGTCACTACACTATTATTGTCAACATAATGCACGTGCACTCTTTCAGATGCAACAGATTTTATTTCTCATTTTTCTCTTTTTTTAGGATTCTCAAATTTCCACAGGTTCCCTAAATGCCACTTGTTATGTATATATGTACATGTACACACACACACACATATATATATATATATTTATATATATATATATTTATGTTTTTTTTTTTTTTTTTAAGG
>NC_024307.1:23384442-23387922 GCF_000523025.1 Cynoglossus semilaevis | reverse complement strand
AAGTTCACACCATTTTGCATTGTTCTGGTTGTATTGACTTTGTCGACCAAACCCCTCATAGAGTGTTGACTGTCAGACCAGATCACTGACTCGAATAAAGTCAAAACTCCATGTGATCATAATTTATGGACTGGCTGACTGTTCTGGGAAGTCACTCTGAATGTTGTAGAGTTCACGCTATTTATTTACTTTATACAACTGACACTTAAATTATGGACAACCTACAACTACCAGTTACCTGGAGATGGCTTTTCTTCTTTGGTGATTCTGGTCTACTTCATTTCAACATTTCCACACAGCTGTTCCCTGTCTGGACCAGTCTGGGCTCAGATGGACTGGTCCTTGTTTTTGTCTGATGTAATCCTTTAATCTTACAAGGTCGTTGACGCTCTCCCATTCATGCAGAAAAATCTCAAAGACATTGTTGTGAATAAGAAGCAGCAGCTCCTACTGTCCACACATCCGTCCACACTCCACACCAGGTGTTACTACTGCGTACAAACCCACACCGGCTGCTGTCGCCACAACACCGAGAGCATTCTGTTCTCACCTGGTTCTGCTGGTTCTCCTTTTGTTTCTGGACGTCACGACTCCGTCTGCAGCTCCACTCCTTCAGCGCCTCCTGCGCCTCGGGGGTCAGGCAGCCTGAGGACGGCGTCTCCTCGTCCAGGCCCTGGATCAGACACAGGCTGGCGAACACACTGGTCAGGTAGTATCCACCTGGACACAGGGTTTGGTCAGAATAAAAACACTCCTTTACATGAGGCTCTCTGAGGTGACCCGGTACCTTCTCCTCCCAGCCAGGACGGCTCCAACAGTTCCATCATGTACTCCACCTCGATTAGGATATGAGGCCTGTTACACTCCACTATTACGTAGGACAATGACGGGAGGAAGTCGTCCCAGCTCACTTCCTGTCCTGGAAAGAAAGGAACAAACATTTATGTAACAAGCGAACATTGTTTCTACCGGTCTTACGTTAGCTTCTATTAACTACTTTTTTGTCTGACCCTAAGCTAGTACAGTGCTAACTTAGTGTTTTTGTTGTAATTGTTGCTAATTTGTACCTAATTTTGGCTGAAAGTATACATATATATACCATTTGTACCTAATTTTGTATACATATATACTGGACACACTTTACGTTAATATGCTAGCTTTTGATGGAAAGTTGGCACAAACTTATGCTAGTTCTGTTTTTGACTAAATGAAAACAATTTTATAAAAATTTAGGCTCTGCCTGGACCAACATTTAGGAAGATGTTATTTATTTTTGGGCCTAACTGAATTGTCTATTGAGCTACTTTTATAAATGAATTCTTTAAATTGAAGCAATTAAAAGGCTAACATTTTAGCTATATTTTGGCTCATTCCTATACTCACTTATATGCACTTTGTGGGCCAAATGTTTAGCCACTTTTGAAAAAAATACTCAATTTTAAGCAACTTTTAACTGGTGCAATACTGTTGGTAACCTTGAGCTGTTTTGTCAGCTACCTGTTATTGACATTTCTTCACCAGTAGTTTTGCATCACATCAACAATACCAACACCTCCTTGACCTCACCATGTGATGAACCCATGGCCTTGTGCACACATTTGCACACTTGCAGCAGCAGCAGCACTTTGTCGATGGGCGAGTGTGTCCTCTGCATTAGCACCAGCTTCTGCTTCACCCTTTCCACTCCACGTACGTCAGGGACCCCCGTCCTCACTCCTAGACGCTCCATAGCCACGTCCCCCTTCAGGCGGTGCATGTTCTGGGTGAGTCTCTGGTTGGAGCCGTCCTGATCGTGCAACGCCACCAAGGCTTTTTCAAGGTGTGACTTCAGAGGTCTGAGGACGCAGGAGAACATGGCTCGCTCCAGGGCCAGGTCTGAGGAGAGACAGAAGAAAAGAGACAAGACTAAATAAGACACTGGAAACTTTATATATAAAGGTCACATGACCTTTGAACCATGTGACATCAGTGTGCAAACGTTCTGCTTCCATGGTTGTCCGTTCAGGCTCCGGTGAATTTACCTGGTGCTTCAAATCTAAGGAGCTCATTTTTGTTTGGGTTGTGTAGGAAAACAGATACGGCTGAAGCTCCGCCTCCAGAGCGTCTGCACTCACATCCATCACAATCAATGTCTGATTCTCCTCATTAGTGCAGACGTGTCGCAGGATGTTCACGTCCTACTTAGATCTTCTATCGCAGTCCTGCGCTTTGGTCTGTCTTTTTATGGGGTGACGCCTCTGTGTGTTTGTGAGTCTGTAGGTGTGTTTGTGAGTAAAATGTGTGTGTGATGATGGATTGGTTTCTCAGAGGCTTCGGGGGGACAGCAGGCCCTTCCCTCCTTCCTTTTTTCCTCCCGCTCTCCCTGTCCTTTCTGATTTGATTTATCTCGCACTGCGTCGGTGGGAGGCATTTGCATTTTTTTCATTTTTTTTTTGCTCCCCCTCGTTTATCATAAAAAGATATCACAGTCCCACGCTCACTTGAAGAGCAGCACGATTCAGGAGAGGAAGGGAGGGAAGGAGAGATGGAGTGAGTGAGTGAGTGAGGGAGGGAAAGATAGAAATAGGCAGGTTACTTCGAGGGTGGTATCAGATAGAGTTCTGTGTAAATAATAGTGAATAAAACCCAGGCTGTTGTTGGTGAAGTAGCCACTAACTGACAGAGCATCACATCACATGTCATCTGTTGGAGATGGAAACAGAAGGAGGGGTGCTGAGAGTGTGTGGGGGGCAGGGGTGGAGGGGGGGTAGATTGAGTAGAGAGAGAGAGAGAGATGAAGAGTATATTGATGATGATTGTGAAAAATATTTCCCGTCTTTGGCCACAATTCCACCACAGAAACCCAGGAACAAAAACATATTCCAGGAACTGAATAGTTTTGACAAACAATCATTTTAGTCAATAAAATAAATATAAATATATATACATAGATACACATACAAAGATAAATGAATAATTTCAAACTTTTTTTTTTTTTGTTTTACCTTTCTCATTCTCCTCATTTTGGGTCTCAATAGGAGGCTCCAGTTCTCCACTGTCCAGCAGGCAGCACTTGGCCTGGGACAGAAACAGCCGCAGACTCTGGAGGAGCTGGACAGAGGTCACCTGAGGGGATGAAGAGGAAGATGAAGCAGAAGCCAGGGATTTGAGCGTCTCCCTCTCAGTCCGGAGAAAGTCCTGAACCATGCCTCCAAAGATGGAGCGTCTGTCTCTGGACAGCTCCTCCATCAGCCGTGTCAGCCGCTTGTCCGGAGCAAAGAAACACACAAAGGCCTCGCTCATGCGGTGCAGCCCACCGCGGCCCCGGGAGCGCACCAGTGGAGGGCGCTGGTGCCCGTGCACTTGGTTGGGTACCATGCTTTCTGGGTCTGAATCCGAGTCGTGGTCTTCATCCATGCTGCTGAAGGAGCTGCTGCTGTCCAGCTCCGCCAGAGACGGGGCCGGGCGGCGTTCTAGAGCCCGAACCACCCCCCCGGTTTC
>NC_024307.1:23383360-23383953 GCF_000523025.1 Cynoglossus semilaevis | reverse complement strand
CAGCCGGTGAAGGCGCTGGTCCCCCCCCCCCCCGCCGGAGGCGGGGGCGGGACGACGTTCGAGAGCCAGAACCACCGCCTCGATTCCAGACTCTCCTGGTTTCTGGGATTCTTGGACTTTGTCAGATGTCTTCAACAAACAGGGAAGAATTTCATTTTTAACAAATTAATATTTCATGATGTTTAAGCAAATGACACAACACAAACGTACGCTGATGGACATCACGTCCTCCTCCTCTGCAGAGCCTGGAGACACAGCCGGGGTTCTCCTCAGGACTCCTGCTCCAGGGTGAACTCTCCTCGGCTGGTTAGTGCCAGCCTTCTGCAGCCTCTCTGACCCGTCAGTCTGCTCCACCGAAGGCGGGGGCGAGTACGAGCTGACGCCTTCCAGTGACAGGTTCATGGACGACTCTGAGAGTCGCAACCGCATGCTGCGCTTGAAGCGGTGCCGCTTGTTGGAGGCGCTGTGGTTTGTGGGTTGAGTTTGCTGTGCAGGAAAATACCTCATCATAAGATCTGAGTTACACAGACATGGAAGTTCATAGAAAAGACCGATTGATTTACTCTCCTCACTGACCTTGCAGACGTCTAACT
>NC_024307.1:23375932-23383328 GCF_000523025.1 Cynoglossus semilaevis | reverse complement strand
CTGCCTCGGTTGAGCAGGTTACAGTCATCCTGCGTCACTGCTGCATCCTGGGTGCTGGATGTCAATATGTCCAGCTGTCCATTCTGAAGGTCAGAAGAACTTGGCGAGCTCCAGAAGTCTAGTGAAAAACCAACAGGAACATTAGAAAGAAAAGGTCTGGAGAACATTCATTCATTACAGCAGACTGTACCTTGACCCATGTGTGAAATGGACTCCAGCTGTCTGTGAGTTGTCGCTTTGGCGATGGCCTCTGGAAGCCCCAGTGGGAAAGGCAACACATCCCTGCAGACAAAGTAACCATTTGAAGCTAAATAACTAATGGGAACAGAAATAGAAGTTCAACAAACTGGGGGACAAGTGAATGTGTGACATCACCTGCTGATACAGTAGAAGGCCACAAGTCGACACAAATCAGGGAAACTGAGCGCTGAGTTCTCCAGAGAAAAGGCTGCAGACAGAGGAGACAGTGAGAGTGACACCTGTGGAGGCTGCTGAGAAGACACCCCCAGATCTGACTGTTTCCTGTAAATACAAACTGTGTAAGAAATTGAGGACAACTGAGAGATAATGAGATGAAGTCTGATCTATATTCTGAAATGCTACTGGACTCTTTATTTAAACTGGAACATTTTCCCAAGAGGTTTCGTGGGATTTCAGCAGAACAGGTCCAGGCAGAGTGGGTGTTGTTTGACTGTGTTTGCCTGTGGTCCAGCTCTGTCTCCTATTGAAATGTATGGTTTGTGATGAACAGGAGAGTCTGACTGTGGTGACCAAAGACTCTGAACCAAAGCTGCTCTGAGCAAATGTAAGAAAATAGCAGAAACGAGTTTCCCTGTATCCACCTTGACCTGATGAATACATATGTACTCACTGGAGTCCTCCTCACAGATGAAGCACTCCTTCACAGAGGAGGTGCTTCTGTCTGCTGTCACCCTCAGACACAGCACCTTCCTCTGGGTGGCGCTGCATTTACGGACCAGAAAGGTCTGTGTGGAGAGAAAATAAAAAACAACAAACCAACACGTTGTGTATTCGTGGTTTAGTTGTATTTATTTGTCTATGAATCAAAGGGATCAGTGACATGATGGTTTTCTAAGCCTCACCCCGACAGGCTCTCGCAGCAGGATGTAGAGGGCGGAGTCGTGGTTGAGTGACAGCTGCAGCCACACGGGGTGAGTGAGGAGCAGACGATCAAGGACGCTGAAGACCCGCTGAGAGCCTCGCTGGGAACCACCCAGGCCCTGCATCTGAACGAGACACACACACACATAAACACACACACACACCAAGACATGACCTGACAGGCGCTTGAGTTTCACTTCTGTATTAAGAAGTCAATCAAGATCAGTTGGTTTAGAGATGATCTGAACATACCCAAGGAATTTACATTTAGTCTTTAGCTAAACAGCATACGTATATGTGTAGCAAGTTCATTTATAGATTAACAATTAGACTAGAAATCTGATAAAAGTCTGGTAAATGTGAACTAAAATAATATGTTTCAAGACAGAATTTGCAACAAATACAACACAAAGATGGCCAACTTATTGATAAAGGTTAAAAAAAAGCAAGAAAATAAATAGTTGAAAGAATTGGTCAGAAAAAATAAAGCTAGCTGCTAAAGCTTAGCATAAGAAAACATTGGCAAAGTTGAAAAGATTCAATGAATCAAATTACTGTACTAATGTTTTATATGAAAATAATCAGGATGGTATTTAGACCTTTAAATGCGAGTTTCAATCACATGAATTTATATTATTATTATATAAATATATATATATATAAAAATGATGTTTTTCATTATATGTAATTATAATTTAAACATGAGTTAAAACATGTTAGAGTCTGTAATATTTTGATATTTCAGCTGCTTCGGAGCTCTAGCTCTGAAGCAGCTGAACGTAGCATGTTAGCATTACATAAAAGAGGATTAAAATCCAGTCAGACTGTGACAGTGTTAACACAAATCCCATTTGTACAGAGATAATAAAAACTGTTTAACAGTGTTACACAATTTGTTTCACTTTAGAGCGCAGATGTAATTTTCTTTTCTTTTTTCTTAAGTATGATTAGCTATTTTAAGCTATTTTGCTTATGCCAGATTAGAAAAGAATCCAGACAAATCAGTTAATCAGAAAATATAGCAAAATCGGGAAGTTGGCCAAAAATAACAACCAGATATAAAGCCAAGGATTTAAAGGTGTTAAAAATATATAACTCATAGGAAAAGTAGCCTAAAGTTAGTTCATGAATATCTAAAAGTTATAAAAAGTGAAATGGACTAGGTCAGGCGTGGGCAAACGTTGTGACTCACGGTCCACAGTGGGTCCTAAAATTTGACACAGGGGCCGGGTCAGGAGCAGATAGATGGAGTGTTCGTGTAAACTAAGATAAATGACATGTAAAAAGGCTAAGTCTAAAAGCTAAATGTTAGCAAAATACCCAGAAAAGCAAACGCCAAACACATAACACCAAGTTTACCAAGAAAATTGGAATAAATGTTGGGATAAATTAGTGGTTCTCAATTATTTTCTGTCACCCACTTCCCTACAACCCACACGTTGGGGCCCACCTCACTATTTGAGAAGCACTGGAATAAATGCCAACCCACACGTTGGGGCCCACCCCACTATTTGAGAAGCACTGGAATAAATGGATCGGATTTTTAGATATTTTTAATAACTACAACACTTCCAAAACTCTCCTAACTATTTTAGCATTTCTATTTAGCCATTTAGCTCCATTGTGGCTAACATTTTATTCAATCATTACTTGGCTAACATGTGTTTGCTTTAACCTCAGAGAATATGTAAACCAATACTGACTTGTTCTTTTCTCATCTCCTGACCATCTTCTGAGCTACTTGTTTCTAGGCAAACATATATTCCTAATAGTAATAGTTAAAAACATGTCCGAAACAAAAAGTTGATTTATCAGAAGAAAATCTCAAACAGAGACTGATTGTATTTCATTCACTACAAATGGATGGAACCACAGTTTATTCTAAGTTGTACAGTATCAGTGGTCTCTTTGCTCTATTGTCATTTAATGTCTCGTTCTTTTTCTGCGTGGGTCGAATGCTGGGCGAGCATAGCAGCAGATGGTTGCCATAGTAACCCACATGCCCACGTCCTACCAGGCATTCCCACTCAAACACCCGCTCTACTCACTCTCTCCTCTTTCTCCATCTTTTTCCTCTCCCTGTGCTTCTCAATCTTTCTCTCTCTATTCCCTCTCCCTCCCTCGCCCAGTCTCTCCCTCTCTTACTGTTTCTATTCCATCTTTTTTTAAATCCCTTCATTCTATGTCTTTCTGTTCCTAACTCTTCCTCACACGTCTTCCCCTCTCTTCTCATCCCTCCATTTTGTGTATACTTCTCTCCTCTCCCCCCACTCCCTCGTCCCTTCCACACTCAGCTTCCTTTATCATTTTCATCTCTCTTCTCTTCCACTTTTTCTTCTCTCACCCTCACCCCCTCACCCAATATTTTCTCTCTCTCCTCGTTAACATATCGTATTCCTTCTATCCATCTTCTCTTCCATCACTGAATCATTTCACATTTTTTACCTGCTCTATTTCAACCTCCCTTCTCCCTTACACTCTCTCCTACCATCGATTGCTGCCTTCTTCCTGATTCCTTCTTTCTTCACTTCTCTTTCTTTTTCTCTCTCTTTCCTCCTCCCCTCTCTGCCTCACCCTCTCTCTTCTTCAGTTCTCCTCATTCCTACCCATCATCTCCATCTCCTTTTTATTTCCTCTCTCTCCTTCTCTTTATTGTATTTTCTGTACAGTATAAGACACCCCCCCACACAAGAATATATTTTTCTCAGTAAGCATTTTTCCAACAATCCTTTTTTCCTCTCTTCCCTTTAATATTATTATTTAATTTTTTTAAACCATATTTCCGTCTCTTCCTCTCTCTCAGACGTCACAGCTTCAAAGTTTATTCAGTAAAAGAAAAAAATAAATCAGCCACTGCAACCTGTTCAGTGCTATAAGTGGAAGTGTTATGCATATTGTTTTCATTCGCATTTTTTCACCATTTTTTTCACCTTCTGCCACCTTTTACATAAGTATCTCCTCTTCCTCATCTCCCTCCCTCCTCCTCCTCCTTACTGGAGAAAAGACCAGTTTCTATCTGTGTGTCAGTCTACGTGCAGTGGTTGGTGAATCGAGTGATGTCAGTCAATGCTGGAGCTGTTACATAATACAGACAGGATTATGCTGACAGCTGCAGGGCTAATGAGAAAAAAAGAAATGTGGAAAAAGTTATGGATCCACAACCACTGACACACTTTAAAATCAATGCCTTATAAAGGTGGGTCTAAGAGGGGACACACGATGACATGTGGAGGCTGCTCTTCTAGCTTGGTTTTTACAACTGGCTATAACAGGAGGATCCACCACAGGTTCTGTCCTTGAAGGCCGTAACAATAAGCCATAGTTTAGCAGTGTAATATTCAGGAAGCCCAGAGGAAACTCCACTGCTGAGTGTGTGAGCTTGGACACACAGAGTTTATTACAGTAATGTTTGCAGTATGCTAGTGTGTAGCATTGTTAAGGACTGGGCTGTCAGAGACACGACAGTCTGAGCATTTTATTCTGAGGGTCATTTTTTCACCAAGTCAAGCTAAGCTAAACCTGCTATCACCCTCAGCCTTTAATCTTGTCAGTTGCAATACTGCTGTCTACCTGAGTGGCAGTATTTGATAGAAGTGTTGAAATAGACAGGATGTTATGATGCCTACCTGTATATGTCTAAAATACAAAATACATTTCCCATTGCATCGACTTGCTGTCCACTAGCAGCTGTCAGAAATCTGACGTCAGGAAATATTAACCAGGAAAATAACTGAAATATGACGTCAGGAAATATTAACCAGGAAAATGTTACCACGCAAAGGTGTCATGAATTGATGTTTTAAGTTATTTTTGTTGTGTTTGGGCAGTAGGCCCTGCTGGTTGGCAGTGGTAATGCATCAGTAGTCCATTGACTTTTTTGGTCATGTCCGTGGACCATGTAGACTTGCACTTGTGTTCTAAGGAGCTGTAACCTGGACCTGTAATGGGCTGAGATCCATCTACTTCCTGTGTATGGGCTTTGGCCAAAGTTTGATTTAAAGATTTTAAATCTGTCAGATGTTAATTATGGTTGTTTTTTTTTTAAATAAAATGAATCCCAGTGAGTCCCAGTGAGTTTCCTCATTATATTTCTGAGACGGAACCACAGACACGACCACACATCGCTGTGAGGCAAACAGCAGAGTGAGAGAATAAAAAATAAAACAGAAAAGCCCGTGTGTTTTCATAGCCATTTCCAGGTCTGACTTACATAAAAATTCAACGCTGCCCACACACACACACACACACACACTTTCTTATGTAATTCCCTCTGAGAGATAGAGACTAAAATACAGGAGATGAAGACAAAAGAGAAAATGATGAAAAGAGGAAAGTCGGGGATTGAGATTCAGAGGAAACCTCAGCGTCTGTCTGCAGGCCTGCAGCACTGCAGCTCCTGCTGGCAGGAGAAGCTCAAACCTTTTTACTGTATTTTTCCAACAAGGTGTTTTTTTTCCCAACTCCACTGAGCAGCAGCAGCAGCAGCAGCAGCAGCAGCTAAACCCCCAGAGGGACAGAGAACGGTTCTGCTGATGCACTTAACAAGGAGTAGAAGAAGTGATAGTCATGGGCAGGACCTGTCAAAGGAGGAAGAGAAGAGGGGTAAAGTGCTGAGTGTGTGAGGAGGAGATGCCGAGGGAGGGAGACTTTCAGACGACATGATCTTTTTTGTCAGCCATAAACCTACAAACATCCTGCCCTGACCTGGCCAAGAGACACCAAAGGCGTCTCGCTCTCCACCTGACCTGACCAATTACCTCAGCCGCTGCTCTGCAGCCTTGTCCACCCACGGGCCTCACTGCTTTGAGACAGCAGAGGAGGCTCAGCGGCGCCCCCACAGGTGCAAAAACAACAACTCACGCCCGGTTTGAAATTCTCCTCCTCCAGATGTTCAACTGTGGAGACAGCTTTGTCAAGAGGAGAGCAGTCTGGAGCTGGAGAGGAGAGTCAATGTGGAGATGAACAATGAACAGGGGTTTTTTTTAAACTCATCCTTCCTTCACTCCATCGGGCTTTTTGTGTCCTATATTTTTCATTACGTTTATTCACTCGACCATCTCTCCTCTATTATATATTTGTTTGATTTCTCACTTTCTTGCTAACATCCAACATCCTTTCCTTCCACACACACACTATGTTGTGTGTGTGGGAGGAAGCAGCTACAGTCAAAGACAGAGTGAATGCAAAGGGTTCCAGTGAAGACACACTGACCTCTGCACTGTGCACAGCACATCCTCCTCCTTAACATTTAAAAAAAAACAAACAAGTGGTGACATCACACGAGTGAGCCTTTATCTTCAACCAAAACAACCCAACAACAAAAACACTGACGCTGTTTCCTCTCATTATGTTGTTTTAATCTCCATTTATCCTGTTTGACGCCAAACACAGGCGTCAGTCAGTGCAAAGCTAAACAAAGGTGACCATGGCGGCGGCTAAGTATAGCCAGCAGCCCATCAGTGCAGTCGTAGGATGACTAATGGAGCAACATAATTGCAGTGGGCTTTAAGTGTCCACAGGGGGCAACAGTGGGCAGGTAGGGGCCATTGACTGGTGACAAGAGTCCATTTTATTTGTGTGTCACAAGAGCACAGTCGCAAATAAGACTCAGGGCCAGTGACAGGGAAATGAGAGATCTAAGGGAACGTGCGTGTGTGTGTGTGTGTGTCACAGACACACACAAAGTTGTTCAAAGGCCTTAGTGTGAGTCAGAATCAACACTTGGGCCGTAGGAGCGAAAGAGGGTTGTTAACATAACTGTGAACATTAATAATTTTAGAAGCATATCGCTCAACGAGTGCAGTGATTCAGTAGAGGCTTCATCACACATGGTTTGTCAGACCAGTGTGTGTGTGTCTGTGTGTGTGTCTGTGTGTGTGTGTAATGACTGTTGCTGTTTATCCAAAACCTAAATATCTTGTCAAATCCTGGAGCAGTGGAGTTCAAATTTGCAGACACAGGCTAATTCTTCTTGACTGCAATTCACTTTTACACCTGTAGGAAGCAGTAGATGATGATGAATTTGTTGCTGACTGTGTGTGTAAACGTTGCTAACATAATGAACTGTCCTCCTGGTGGAATACATAACATCAAGACTCCCAAATAAGTGTTGCGTTGACAGAATCTAAAAATACATGCTATTCATTCCTCTGTACCAGTCCTGGTACAGACACCAGAGCTAACGTTAGCTACAACAGTCCTGGTACAGACACCAAAGCTAACGTTAGCTACAACAGTCCTGATACAGACACCAGAGCTAACGTTAGCTACAACA
>NC_024307.1:23368923-23374353 GCF_000523025.1 Cynoglossus semilaevis | reverse complement strand
GACACCAGAGCTAACGTTAGCTACAACAGTCCTGGTACAGACACCAGAGCTAACGTTAGCTACAACAGTCCTGGTACAGACACCAGAGCTAACGTTAGCTACAACAGTCCTGGTACGGACAACAGAGCTAACATTAGCCAGAGTTAACGTTAGCTACAACAGTCCTAGTACAGACACCAGAGCTAACATTAGCTTCAAAAGTCGTAGTACAGACAGCAGAGCTAACGTTAGCGTCAATAGTCCTGGTACAACCACCACATTTAAACTTAACTACAACAATCAAATGTCTCCAAATATTGGAAATATTGTAACTGTACTGTAAGTTTTTACTCCTCTGTAAATCTTGCAGATAAAAAGATGCAATAAAGATTTTGTTGGTTCATGTTGTTTTATTTGAAAGTTTGCTGCTTGGCTTAAATATTGCTATTTGAAAATAAAGGCAATTAATGTAAATCCATAACTTACAAAGCCTTGAATTAATAGGATTGTTTGTCACTGGTAACCAATTCTATAAACTTCAATTATTTATACTGAACTATTTCCATCGCCTACTAAAAGCAGCCTGACCCTAAATACACAAAGATCTGCCTCCTGGGCTAAAATGTAAAAAATACAGTGGGATCCTTCACTGTGTTCCTGCTTGTACTTTTGTCGACTGCACATGTATAGAGGTACTGGCAGAGGAGGCGACACAGATGGGCAGAGTAATGAGCGTCCAACGTCACATGACTGCGAAAAACTCACTTTAGGCACATTCTGTTTCAGCAGGCACCTCGACAGACGTGCAGCACGACTATTAATACAACTGCAATAAAAAAATATTCTTTCAAACTGTTTTTATTTCAGTAGAGTGACAGCCTTTGTGTGTGTGTGTGTGTGTGTGTGTGTGTGTGTGGAGCTACAAACTGTCCATCACATTGTCATAAAAATCTTTAAACAGTCATGTGTTTCTCCCAGTTTTGTCTTTTGTGCTTTTTTCCCTGCTCTTTAATTTTCTCTTAGTATAAGACTCAAAGTATGAGTTCTAGTGTGGAGAGGTGACATAATGATCAACAATACTACATGGGTTTGATATTACACCCAGCCTTATGCTATGTTTAGATGCACCTTGCTACTTGGCATCCAATATTAGGCTATTCCAAAAATACAAAAAAAACCCCCACAACTTTTCTGTGCAGTACCTCAGCCGACCAGCAGACCTCTTTTAAGTTTGATATGATCTGCTCTGTCACCATGAGATGTTGCTTATTCCTACCAATTGGACTTTCAAGCAATAAATCGACATTTAGTCCCTTTCCTTTTTTTAATCAAAGTTTTACAATTAATGTTTACTTTCCATAACATGAGTAGAAAACGTTCAAACTTAACAACTGGGCTCCAAACTTCACTTCACGTTTCTTGTCAAACCAACTTTTTCTTCCCCAAGCTGCTGTCACTTGTTGCTGTCACTTAACTGGAGCAGTTTTACCCCGACTGTCAGGTATGGTATTCCTGATTCGGTTTAAAAATCAGGAAAAAAAATATGGACTCGAAATGAACTTGACGTGAGGCTAACATGATGTAAAAATAGAAAAATCAGCATGATGTATGCACTTACAGTAAATGATGAGCGTCACATGTTCCCCCTCAGCTGATCTGTTATAACATGGACACTTTCACATTAGTGTGACTAATGACAGACACGCATCAGCAGCTATTCACTAAAAATAATAATTTTATAATAACTTCAGATTTAAGTCATTTTCAAGTTCAAGTGAGTACATTTTTAAATGTTTTAATATTTAAACTGCATTTCAACCTTAGCCTAACCTTGCTAAGTCTGGTTTTAAGTCACGATACAATTTGTGAATTTTTGTTCACAATACAATTTTTTTATAACAAAATGATCTCCAGACCACCAATACAATCAACCTTTATTTTACGCCTTGAATAACGATTCATTTGTTTCATTCAACTGATGCAAATGGTCACACATTTGTACTAGTTTTCATGATGCATTGCTACATCCCTATTGTTAAGACCTAATTCAGTTCAACGGTCACAGTTAGACCACATACTTCCTATGGTTGCAGACAGGGCTGGGTTTAATGGGCCACATTTGTTTACCAGTTACCTCTAATGGGCAATATTCTTGAGACTTCCATGAACCTGCAGGTTAACCCTCATGGGTCTCACCTTTAGACAGAGCATCATTTTGCTCTTGGAGCCTGGGATGTTTTCTGCACCACAGCTCAGTCGATCTTTTCATTGTCCCAGTCTGTTCAAGACTTCCTCCTCCTTCCTGTCAATGTCCAAGTTAAGCCTTTTTTCCCCACTTTCATCCACCTTTTGTAGATTGTGTTACAGTGACCACAAGAGGACAAAAGCCTGCATTAATGCTGAGCCTCTCACTCTGAAGCAGCCGAGGACAGAGGACGTCCAGTCACACCTTTGAGTCTCAACCTCTCTTCCTTGAAACTCTCACGTCTAACATTCTGGCTGGATAAATGTGTAGGACTATGTTTGTAGCAGGTTGGGAAAAATGACTGGTTACTTCTTACAATGACACCTACTGGTAGAAGATAAGTATCCGACTGACACAGTTAAAGGACACTTCTCACCAGTAATGTGTTTGACTTTGTAAACTGCCTTTTTTCTGTTAGACATTGATTCAAGAAGATCCTAATCATCAACTGATCCAGGATAGACATTTCCAGTTCAAACATAAACCGATGCCGAGTCATAAAGATCGGATGATCGTGGAACAGGAGGAGATGATTTGATTTAGTGATTTCTTGCTGACGAATGTGTCATAAAAGGTTGAACATGGTTGACAACAACACTTGGATGAACTGTGAAGCTTACACCATGGTCAGGTGATAGCATTTGGACAGAAAAAGGTCGAGATCAAGTTTTCTTCATCATTAAATGAACACTTTCATATTACACACTAACACTACAACGTATTAAAAAGTTTTTAGAAACTGAACCGTTTTATTTTTATTTCATTGAACCGTTACACCTAAAGTGACGTTGCAGCAGTATTGTTACAGCAAAACAACATACAAACTAGCTACAATTTTATTTATTTTTAATCTTTATGCTTAAGCTGACTGACTAGGGCTAAGCTAACTGGTCTGCATTAAGTTGCTCCGCCCCTTTTTGAGTTCATGAACATATAAGAATTGGCACATTTACCCCCCCCCCCCCCTCGCCCACTGCTCCTCTTGCTGCAAATTTCACAGCTTCAGTTGACCAGAACTTTCTGGATCAATGGCACCATGTCAAACAGTGTGACATTAAAAGTCACCAAGCCAAACTACGACAGAAAAGTTCAATATTTGTGGTTAGTGGAAAGTTCCTGAAGCTGTTCACCAGTTGTTGTTGTTTTTATTTACATATTTCAACTAACAGACAGAAATCACACACATCTTCCTGACTGGTGTGTGTGTGTTTTTCCTCTTCGGCGCTCTTCTTCAGTAAGTGGTAGCTTTAAAGTGAAGAATAACAAACATTTCACAGTTTTGCTTGTTCTCCAGCCAGGATTTTCACCAGAGAGTTGCCAAGTTTTTAAGAAATGGTGGACACTTGTTAGAGTGGACGAGACACAGTTTGAATTTGTGTGTCTTCTGCAGATGATGATGATGATCATGAGGATGACGATGATAATGATACAGTTCCTGAGCAGCGCCATGGGGAAGCCTGCCATACACATGAGTCAGGTGTGAGGATGGAGGGACAGTTTGGGGAGAATATAAAAAAAAAACCTGAACCGTCTCCAACTGCTCTGAATGTCATGCTAAGACACTGTGTGATCTCACTCCTCCTACACAGCACAGGGTAGAACGCAGCAAAAAGCCCTCTGTACATTTGCTCCTGCCTACTGTAACAGGACAACCCACCTGAAGTCATTAGACACTCACACCGTCACAGGGATGGACTCGTAACGCAAACAGTCCTGCCGAGCGGCCGCGTCGGCGCAAATGACAACAACAAACAAATTAAATAAATAAATGTCATGTATAGTCGCCACATGCCACTTACAGTAACGCTCCTCTGAGATATAATGAGCAAAAACAACAGCGAGGAAGTGGGAACATCACATCCACTCCCACGCAGGCAGGATGGCACTTGGGTTTTTAAGTTATGTAACAGCCCGATGGTGTGAGATTACATTCACTCTGCCCTCGGAGGGGAGACAGCAGATCAAAATACTCCGAAATTAAAAGTCTGAGTGGATCACTCAGCACCTCTGGGGGACGTAAAGGTGCACAAGAGTGAAAAACAAGAGGGGAAATAAAGGTAACCTCCATGTAATTAGAGGTGGAGACGGAGCGAAAGCTGCAAACCCTGAAATACATACAGAGTCTCTGCAGTCTGCAGCATTCTAGGATAGAAACAGAATACAAGTACAACTACCCTGCTCCCCTGCAGGTGGAGCTATAAAGCACATGGACAGCTGGTCCGCTGGTGCCATTCTTGGTTTGATATCAATCTAATCCTCTTACTTGTAATACAATCAAGAAAATAAAGTGTATTTAGACCTCGACAAAACCCAACAGTTAATAATTACAGTCGTTTCAGTCATTGGGAACCAGCCTGGTTTACTACATATAGTGATGTACTAAGAATACTGTGGCAAAACATTACAACTACGTATGTCCCATTTTAAAAGAAACAACCTACATCCTCAAGTCACATGATACTTCATGCAGTGTCACTAAAGTCTTTCAGTTCCTGGTCTACTACCTTCTCTACTTCAGTGGAATGCTGAACTAAACTTTCTCACCAAATTCGTAACGGCAGCTCTGCATGCTGTAAGTTGTAATACTGTCACCTAGTGGTTCTATTTATCATAAGTAAACATTTACATTTAGAATTGCGTTGCAAAAGAATGGGAAATCAGACATGGAGGAGGTTGGGGAAAAGGAAAATGTCATGTTTACAAAGAAAAAACAAAGAGGAAAAAAAGGACCAATAAGAAAACTGAACAGTGTCACAGAGCACTGATGGACAACAAATGATCTCAGCTACCGAACCTTCAAAAATGTAGCCTTGGCAAATAATACAATAACAGAATAAAATGAAGCAAAGGGGGAAATACTAAACTTCAATATATTCTCCAGTTCTTCAAACCAAAACATGCCCATTCTCAGGCATTTTGGTGTCATTTGTGTCTGTTAGGAGGAGGATATTAACTAGACTATTTAGCATCATTGCTACCAGCAAAACAACACAGCAATAAACTGGGTTGGGGGCGGGGGGAGGGGGCACACGTGTCTCCAGCTACTGAATCACTAACATCTAGCCTATGCAAAATAAGAAAATAAACAGCTGCAGGAAATGTCCTAATAATAATTTTAATCTGATTTTCCACGGGCTAATTCTCAGTCATTCTGGTGACATTTGTTTCCATGCTCACTGCAGACATGCATCTTTCAAAGAAAAAGC
>NC_024307.1:23364909-23368498 GCF_000523025.1 Cynoglossus semilaevis | reverse complement strand
GTGTGTGTGTGTGTGTGTGTTTGTCTGCCGTCTAATTAGAGGCGTCACAGAGAGTTTGGTGACGCGTGTGCGAGCGTCAGTGCATGTGCACGTCCAGCCCGAGCATCAGCATCAGCATCATGCTGGAGCATCAACACTGTGGTGAAGACGGGGCGGAGGAGAGGAGTTATTTATTTAATATATTATTTTAAAATCTGCCTCAGCATCGTTGTGTGCCTCAGCACATAAATGTGTGTGTACGCGCGCGCGTGCCTGCGAGTTTTATCTGTCTTTAAAATTGATGCTTATTTAAATTTCTCTATGTTTAAATGACGGCTTTTTCCAGGAAAGTTAAGAAACGGTGTATCTTTCTCATATGAAAATGTAGTCAACACGAAGTTGATTATTTAAATAAAAATATTGCATAAAAGGCTTATTGTATAATAATAACATTTTCTTTTGTATAGCTTTGGTTTTAATCTTAGCATTTTTTATTTTTAATCAAAAATCTGTGAGGCTGTCATTTCACCTCCTCCCACCGGAGGGCGCCCCAAACCACAAAATCTAACACCCTGGATTCAAATGGGTGTGCAGAAAGCTTTGTTTACAAACTAATCGCCAAACTAATTAGTAAATTAATATATATAAAGTGAAACCCTGGATATTTGACAGGATATTAGCGCATGATAATAAAACTAGTATATAGAATAAAATATATATTTATACTAAGACACATGTTACATTAGCAATGAGGATAGCACAGCAGAGAACATTTGAAAACAAATATCCCTCCACCCCAGTTTTCCCTCAGGAAACAGCAATGTAAACTCATTAAATTGAAGAGAAAAAGTCTAAAATAGTTCAGTCCACGAACAAGACTAATTCTCCAGGGGCCAAAATACCAGACGCGCTAAAGAAAATCCTGTTTAGTGACTGTAGTGGTTGAACCACTTCTGGAGAAAACCAAAAAAACATGGGTGTATTTATTCCAAAAATGGTTGGTCAGACCACAACGCTTCATTGTTCTTCATTAGCCTAGCTTCATGGGGAACATCATGCTAGGTTAGGTAGCCACTGACAGGTGAGGGGTCATATCCTCATCTATCTCTGTGACACTGCTCTCAGTGTTTGCCAACAGTAAATTAGGGGTAAACGGTATAGTTATGATTATGAGGTCAATACATTTGAACTTCATCTAATTAGAACTACTTTGGCCTAGCTGAAAATATTACTGGAATGCATGTAATGCTCGCTTTGATTACTAGAGGGAGACAAAAACTGTGCTAATGTCTTCACCCGCGTGTTGATTTGTAGTAACTAGGGCTTTAGTGATAAAAACAATGCATTATTATGAACATCAGTTTGTACAACAGTCACGGCAACGTAATAACACACAGAGATATCAAAGCAAATACTCAATAAACAGGACCCGTCGGTGGCATAGCCAGACACTTGTCTGGATACGCCCCAATTTTTAATGGGGAAATCGCAATCAGGATACACTATATACATATAGTGTATCCTGATATATATATATATATATATAATATATATATATATATACTGTGTGTGTGTGTGTGTGTGTGTGTGTGTGTGTGTGTGTGTGTGTGTGTGTGTGTGTGTGTGTGTGTGTGTGCAGACTAAAATCTGAAATCTGTCTTATCTGGCACCTAGAGTGCCCCCTATTCTTTGTGGTTGCAGAGCTCGTTTGACCTCATGACCTCATTCTAGTGATATATTGACACTGTCTGTGCTCTGGGGGCTGATGACAAAGTGTCCAGCTCTAAAAGCAGCCCAGTTCAGTGACTTGACACCAAGCACATCAGAACTTCTCAACATTAAAACCCTGCTCTGTTCTTTCTGCTGTCAATACTGGGCTTTTACCATATAAGGACATCTGTCTTCATTAGCAGTATCTGTCACATGACCCACCACACTTTCACTATCCACCAAGTGGAAAAGTTAGTTGTGTTTAAAAAAGGAGCGAAAAACAAATGAAAACCCTTATTAACCTTCTCTGTTTCTCTGTTTCCCTCAAGGTTGAGAAAGAACATTTTTCTAAGACCTGGACCAAATGGACTGTGTGTGTAAAGTCAACCAGACCTGATTTTATTTGAATAGACTTGTGCTTCGAGTGAACCTTCCCTTGTTTTCTTTTTGAATATTATTTTTAATTTACGGTTCTGTTCTTGTATTTTTTGTTACTGTTTCTATATGGAGTCATTTAAAACTAAATAACCAGAAAAATATGAACAAAATCACCCAAACTTTCTACATCATTTTGTTCCTATGTTCTTGACAAACTAAAGCTGTCATTAATGTATGTGATGGAAATGTGCCTTTTCTACATAAAAAGAGAATTAAAACAATGTTTTATTCTTTCTGTGAGGCTCAGTACCAAACGACCCATGGCCTGGTACTGGTCCCTGACCCGGTAGTTGGAGACCCAAGATTTTAATGGTCATGAGGATCAGTGGTAACAACTTCAGGGTCGGATTTTAATGGTCATGAGGATCAGTGGTCCTGACAAAGACTGTACAATATTTCAGCATTCAGAGAAATAAATCTATAGTACACACACACACACACACACACACACACACACAGCTCCAAGCCGTTTAGCTCTGAAATATGTTGCAGCCCTGCACAAAGAATCTGTGAATCACACAGAGAAATGAGCATGGACTGACGCGTGCTTCATCACGTTACAGCCATTGTGTGCAGCCTCGTATCATATGTCCGCTTGTCACATCTCTTTGTGAGAGCCTTTAAAGTGAAAATGTGAAAAAAAATCTGCTGGTTTGACTGTGCTGAGACCTTTTGTCTGCCTATATAAATATGTTGTTCTGCCTTCAGACCAACACTCTGTGACGTGGACAGTATTCTCTGAGCAGAGATTTGTTTTTAATCCCCGTAAATGGATTTCTGGGTGTACTACCCCAGCTGGCCAGCAGGGTCTTAATCAGAATAGACTTGTTTAAGTGAAAACAGTTAAATAATTAAACATTCAGTTTGTTAACAGTTCTGGTGGGTTACTTTCCTTCCCTAGAACTGTTGTTCATCGGTGCTGAGAGACAAAGACGAGACGACGACTTGATCTAATCGTCACCATCTGGGACAGGTCAAAACCAGGGACATGCAGCTGGACCAGAGTGAGTGAAAAATGTTCAGTAAAGTTGAGATCATTGTCAGTGGAGCTGAGGACGCTCAGGGGGGGATTTGGTTTGACCTTTAATTTGGGAAAAACACAACTATCGAGAGAGTTTGTGTTTTTCCCATCTGAGAATAAATGTCATGAAGGTCAAGTGAAAGACGAACCTAACTTAAAAACAACATATTCTCCTGATTTTAACATTGAAGTTTTAGAGATTTTAGCCTGAAGAGACTTTCTTTTTTAAAGTTAGTACAGGTGTAAAGATAAGTCACCGAAGAAAAAGACTGGGAGATCCAGGAAACTCACACACACACACACACACACTCTAAACACTTGACTTCCTCCTACAGCGTCAAGCTCCAGCTCCAGCTCCAGCTCCAGTCCAGCTCCAGCCCCAGTCCAGCTCCAGTCCAGCTCCAGCTCCAGTCCAGTCCAGTCCAGTCCAGCTCCAGTCCA
>NC_024307.1:23363115-23364756 GCF_000523025.1 Cynoglossus semilaevis | reverse complement strand
TCCAGTCCAGTCCACAGAAACCGTCCTGTTGATGGACACGGCCTAGCCTTTACACCGAAAAATAAATAACGTTTGCACAGAACACAGAGAACCTTGGTAATTGATCAGAAATCCCTTCAGCTTCAGGGAGAGAACCAGTCTGTTCTGGTACCAATGAGCAGTGTTGGTCGTTCCCACAGGAGGACCATCAATCTTAATGAAAGTGAAAGTTGGACGCCGATCAATAATAACCAAGAAGTATCGATTCCTCTCTGCACTGCACTGGATTAAACCTACAGGAGTCTGTAATGTTTCAAATCACATTATATTCTGCTCACAATTTATTTCTGTCTTTTGCTCTTGGGTTTAATAAACCCCAGGGGTCAGTGAGCCAGGCAGTAATATTCCTCTGGGTAAAGGTCAGGGGACAAAGAATCTGCTCCACATCCAAAAACGTCTTCACTGTTTTATAAAGAAAACTGATGAAAACATGTCATAAATAAATCGTATTTTGAAAAACAGCGCATGCTGATATCAGAGATTTTAAATAGGAAAATGAACCAATGGTCACAAAGGAGCACAAAGAACAACCTCCGACCTCAACCAACAACAACTATAAGAACTTTCCCCTGCAGAACGTAGTACAAAGAAGAGACAGTGTGGAGGTGTTCTTTGTTCTGGACGGTCACTTCACTGTCCAGGCTCCAATCCTCTTTTATTTCTCTGCATGTGGGCCGGATCCCAGTCAGTACCGCGTTGGACAAAGATTATGTCGGAGTGGGACAGAGTGAGACACGTGGTTAGGTCCTGACGTGGTCCTCACAGAGGAAACAGAGCAGGTGTGACGATGAAGACTGAAACTAAATCATCAAAATCTACTGCTCTTACTTTCACAGTCTGTCTCAGGTGTTTGGTCAGGTGACCCAGGGGGCGCTGATGGTGATATTCTGATCTATAGAAGTTCTTAAAAAAAGACACATTTCCTCACGTATTTTTACCTATTGACACAGTATAAAAAGCATACATTAGCTCATCACTTCATGTTCAGCCTCTACCACCACCATCAGGAGGCGCTCACAGTCCTCCCTGTGTTGGTGGTGGACGTTGCTGGTTAAATGTGGTCCATCCTCGTGAGTCACTGTGTGTGTTTTTCAGCCTGTTGTGAGTCAGAATGTACCGGAACAGTGCTGGAGCACAGAAGGCCACCTCAGTGGGCCGATGGAGCAGTTCAGCCTCGTCGCTCTTCCTGTGTCTGAACAACCGCTCTGACATCAAAACCTCTTATTTTTTATCCATCGCCTCTGCAGAGACAGAATTACAGGAAATGTTATATAACAGAAAAATGTGATTGTTTGGCTCTGTCCAGAAATACAGGTTCTAAGACAAACTGAGCTGAAACTAATATAATACACACACACACACACATATATATATACTTAAATCTGATTAAACATTAGAGTGTTACAGAGTTACAGAGAGGCTGTGAATTCATCAAGACCATATTTTATCATCAGCTACATTAGCTACAACAGTCCTGGTACAGACACCAGAGCTAACATTAGCTACAACAGTCCTGGTACAGACCCCAGAGCTAACGTTAGCTACAACAGTCCTGGTACAGACCCCAGAGCTAACGTTAGCTACAACAGTCCTGGTACAGAC
>NC_024307.1:23358990-23361855 GCF_000523025.1 Cynoglossus semilaevis | reverse complement strand
TTGTGTGTGTGTGTGTGTGTGTGTGTGTGTGTGTGTGTGTGGTTGGTTGGGATGTGGCGGCATGCCTGAGGGAGGACGGAGAGCAGCTCCATCAGTTCTGCATAAATGTGAAATAAACAAAACAAACACTTGAGCACGAGCTCACAGAGGCATCGCAGGAAAACGCTGCTTCCTGACAACATTTTCTTTGACACACACACACACACACACACACACACAAGCAGAGTCACATAATAATTACCAGCACCATGAGGGGCATCTGTGGAGGACAGAATTGACGTAGAGGTGAACAGAGATCAGAGGGAGCAGAAGTGCTAAATGCTGAAGAAACTTAACACAGATCAAAATAAAACATCCTGAAATTCCACCCCCCAAAAAAGTTTTTGATCTTAGCAAATTATGTAAACTAAGCTAGCAAAAGACAACTAAATCAATGTAAATTTAAACACAGGTGAAAAGGTGAAAGTACCAGGGCACAGGTGAGAGCTCACCAGGTCATCACAGGTCACAGGAGGTAGAGCATGATCCGTATAGCAAGTGCAAACTGGCAAGAACCTTTCAAAATAAAACAGGAAAGTAAAAAAAACAAAAAAACAACAACAACCAAAAATCTTGAATCAATTTTCACTGCTTACATGTCAAATGAATGTTGGGTCTTTAGGTTCAGGGTCAATCTCTTTGCTGGAATCAAACCCTGACCTTCTATCAGGGAGACCACTTCCTTTATTTGTTATTTCACAGCTGCTCCAAAAGCAACAGAAAAACAAACAAACACATACGGGCAGAAAACAACAACACCTTGAGTGGGCGTGTGACCCAAGTTCACCAGGAGGAGGATTATTCTCCTTTATGGACGCTGGACTTTTGTAAACAAGTTCACTTCCTGATTCTGGGTCTGATTCTGGGTCTAAATCGGTCAAGAACTTCCTGATTCTGGGTCTAAATCGGTCAAGAATCCACCACCAGCATGGACTGTCGGGTCAGGGCCGGCCGACAAAGTCCTCGTCTTACTGTAGTTAGTTCATTGTATTGTGATACAAAGTTCAGAGAAGACAGTGTACCGTCCCTCTCTCTCCCTCTTGTGGATCTCACTGAAACCTGAGCCTAGGTTAAAAGCACTCAGTTCTCGGTTTATCGAACAGCTGTACAAAGAGCTGGTGGTCCTGAGGGTGGAGACGGGTGAGAAGGAGGTCGTGGTGGTGGAGAGCGGGAATTATAGATGTACCAAACACCAGAAATGTCACTGGAGAAGAGGAGAGGGCTGTAAGCCGATCGTCCCCTGGCTTTGTGATGACAGTGAATCCACGTAGTGGTAGTAGACTGGTTAGTGTTCTTGCCTTACATCAGGCAGGTCATTGGTGGATGTTGTTCCAATCTCCAGCCTTTATGTTTGATACTCTTTTGAATTTGTTCTTCGAGGACTCGTCCTTCGTCGGACAGTCCACACCACTGAGAACTACCGCACAGACGTCGTCCACTTCCACTCTTCCCCACTGTATTCCTGCGTCACTCTACAGATGTGGCAGTAGACGGCACGTCGCCCGGGCCACGTGCTGAAGACGTGGCCCGGTGTGCAGCCCACAGCATGGACTGGTCATGGACTCCTTTAAAGAGTGGAGTCTTTGGACCAAGCTGCAGCACAGACGTATATCAGGACCATTAATGAGGGCACAGTGTGTGTGTGTGTGTGTGTGTCAGTAGGGTGACAGCACCCAGCGGAGGGGAACTGAACCCGTTCAGAGTCTGTAATCCAATTCTTAAAGCTCTCTTTTAAGACCATGGTTATGAGTGTGTGTGTGTGTGTGTGTGTGTGTGTGTCCGTCAGTATGAGTGTGTGTGAAACACACAGGTGTGAATGTGAATACGAGAGGCGTCTCTAAGACAATGTCTCACATTTGACCTTAGTTTATGCTAAATGCTAAGTAGCCTAGCGTTTGTATTTGCAACATTCGCAACATCATCATGTGTTTGCTACCAATGCTGAAATGGAACTGCACCACTGGTGGGGGCGCTGTTGCGCAATGTAGCTGATCAAATTGCCATAACATTTCCACAAAGACCTGCTGTGTGTTTATTGTCCACTTCTCACGCCTCGATGCACGATTTATTTTTCATTTCAAATGATGCGACTCGTCAAGCATTTGTATTGATTTTTGATCAATTCATGATGCATCGTTACATCCCTGCTGCAGGTGGCGATGTGCGGCAGTGATCTATTATTCAAACAATACAATTCTTTTTCTAAGTTTTTCTCAGTTTGTCTGTTGTTTCCAATGAACGAATGTTATCCAGATACCAAGCTTAAAAAACCCCAACAACCTAATCGACCCAAAACTGTAGCTATGGTACCTACAGGGGGACACATACCCCCAGTTGGAGACCTGTGTTATAAAGTCAGCAGCAGTTGTTTCTTGTACATAACTGACTTTTGCATCGTTTTTCTTGTTTGAAAAAAACCAGAAAGAGTCAGGCAGGTGGTCACTGAACCGTCACTGAACTTTATTTGTCACCGTCACCACTTGTCGTTGTAAAGCTATGCGACACTCAGCTCTGATTGTCACGAGCCACATGTTGAGAGACCAAACCCTTCCAGTGAATCACAACCATGAATTAAAAATAGACCCAGACCACTCAGGAACAAAGGACAGAAACAATGAATGAAAAGAAACATCAAAGGCTCAGTTTACACCACAGACCTAGTTTCTGCTGAACAGTACCAGGAACCAAACTGGTCCTGATCAGAGTAGCTGCCTGATTTCCTACAATAATGAGAGCTTTGAGTGTCAGATGATTGGGGAAGTTTGAAAACACCACTGATGGCCCTAACTCTAGAACTAGAGTTCCCACAGCCAGGGTTAGGAGTTT
>NC_024307.1:23354347-23358822 GCF_000523025.1 Cynoglossus semilaevis | reverse complement strand
GGGGCGGGAGCCGGCACGCTGCCCGGGCCACGTGCTGAAGACGTGGCCCGGTGTGCAGCCCACAGTATGGACTGGTCATGGACTCCTTTAAAGAGTGGAGTCTTTGGACCAAGCTGCAGCACAGACGTATATCAGGACCATTAATGAGGGCACAGTGTGTGTGTGTGTGTGTGTGTCAGTAGGGTGACAGCACCCAGCGGAGGGGAACTGAACCCGTTCAGAGTCTGTAATCCAATTCTTAAAGCTCTCTTTTAAGACCATGGTTATGAGTGTGTGTGTGTGTGTGTGTGTGTGTGTGTGTCCGTCAGTATGAGTGTGTGTGAAACACACAGGTGTGAATGTGAATACGAGAGGCGTCTCTAAGACAATGTCTCACATTTGACCTTAGTTTATGCTAAATGCTAAGTAGCCTAGCGTTTGTATTTGCAACATTCGCAACATCATCATGTGTTTGCTACCAATGCTGAAATGGAACTGCACCACTGGTGGGGGCGCTGTTGCGCAATGTAGCTGATCAAATTGCCATAACATTTCCACAAAGACCTGCTGTGTGTTTATTGTCCACTTCTCACGCCTCGATGCACGATTTATTTTTCATTTCAAATGATGCGACTCGTCAAGCATTTGTATTGATTTTTGATCAATTCATGATGCATCGTTACATCCCTGCTGCAGGTGGCGATGTGCGGCAGTGATCTATTATTCAAACAATACAATTCTTTTTCTAAGTTTTTCTCAGTTTGTCTGTTGTTTCCAATGAACGAATGTTATCCAGATACCAAGCTTAAAAAACCCCAACAACCTAATCGACCCAAAACTGTAGCTATGGTACCTACAGGGGGACACATACCCCCAGTTGGAGACCTGTGTTATAAAGTCAGCAGCAGTTGTTTCTTGTACATAACTGACTTTTGCATCGTTTTTCTCGTATGAAAAAAAACCAGAAAGAGTCAGGCAGGTGGTCACTGAACCGTCACTGAACTTTATTTGTCACCGTCACCACTTGTCGTTGTAAAGCTATGCGACACTCAGCTCTGATTGTCACGAGCCACATGTTGAGAGACCAAACCCTTCCAGTGAATCACAACCATGAATTAAAAATAGACCCAGACCACTCAGGAACAAAGGACAGAAACAATGAATGAAAAGAAACATCAAAGGCTCAGTTTACACCACAGACCTAGTTTCTGCTGAACAGTACCAGGAACCAAACTGGTCCTGATCAGAGTAGCTGCCTGATTTCCTACAATAATGAGAGCTTTGAGTGTCAGATGATTGGGGAAGTTTGAAAACACCACTGATGGCCCTAACTCTAGAACTAGAGTTCCCACAGCCAGGGTTAGGAGTTTACCTCATCTTTCCTTCAGTTGAGAAATGCATTGATCTGTAATTGAATTCCATTAAATTTCCAGGGGAAAAGAAGTTTCTCATTGTTTTTTTATTCATTCATTACAAGTTAAATGAGTGGGAATAGATGATGGTGGGGGGGTGGGGGGGGGGTCTTATTCCCTTATCAAAATGTAGTTTGGGAACCACTGCTCTAGTGATTGGACAATCTGATGTCATAGGAAGAGTAAAGGGAATTGAATTCATTTTCTGATCCCTGTCGTGGAGAAGTGTAAAGTTCCTGGTACTTTGCAAAGTTCTTGGTACTTGTAGAAACATTGCCAGTAAAGTCAAAGGAATTCTGGGAAAACACAAACGAGACGATCACATTTTCACAGATTTTCACAGAGAATTCCCTGTCTGTCACAGCAGGGGTGGACAGGTGGAACAATCTGAGGACTGCAGCTCTGCAACTGAGTACTGAGTACTTACTGAGTACTTAAGAAGTACTGGAGATGTATTCTGCAGATACACACATGGAAGGAAGAGTACTTTCACAGATACAGTAGTGTTTCACCTTCTACCTAGTAGAATCCATGGGAGCATCAGTTCATTAGTGTGTACCTCTGTGTACTTCTGTGTACTTCTGTGTACTTCATATGTGCGACAAAACATCATTTGTCATCATTTGTTTCCTGTGTATTTGCAGGCCCAAAGTGTTCAAAGTAAAATATACTTCATATAACCTTCATGAGCAAATATATTAACAATTTAAAAAAGTATTTTGGACTTTTGTTAGATCGATTGGTTGTTTTTATTTTTAGGGCGACTGGACCAGAACAGGAAAAGTGGCCTTCTGGGAAAAAGTGGCATAAGTGCAAAAAAAAAACAATGACCCACTAAACAAAGATCAAAAATCAAAGATAGTTATATATATTCAATTCATTCATTCAATTCAGATTCAGACATTTTCCAAGAATATTCCCAAACTTTTAAGCCACGAAGCATGTTTTAAAATATGGGCCACAACCTTTACACAATCTGTACCATATTAGAACCATAAAAACAGAGAACAACATTACCAAAAATACAAAGCCATGAAAAGAGGGTCTGCTCTAAAACGGGACCAAAAAGCCCATCTCTGGTGTAAACGTTGGCCCACATCTGGTTTACATCTGGGCTGAATGTGGGCCACGACCATTGACCTTCTGGTCTAAGGACAGAAGAACACTGCCCACGGTCATGTTAGACATGTGGTTGATTACAGGGCCAGAATAGGGATAGATTAAGTAAGATGTGGTCCACATATGTAACCCACATGGGCAAAAGCCTTTTTAAGTATATTGCCACTGGTGTGGGCCAAGGATTTTGTCAGGAAAAGCACAGACTTGGTTGTCCTTTGCCTGCAGTTTGGAGCATTGCGGCCCACACGTGGGACAATTGTTTACACCTGAATCTGGCCCATACGCAATGTGGTCTGTACCTCTATGGCACGTGGAGAAGGCCACGTTCTGTTTTAGCTTAGCTGCAATGTGGCCCACAGCCCAGATGTGAGATGAGGACCACGACACACAGCTGGGATCGTTCTACTGTGCAGATACCTGTAAATGAACACTTGGGGTCGCTGCTCAGACCAGCAGTTGTTTGACAGCAGTTTCTCCTGCGGGTGGAGCAGGTCAGCAGGACGTTCACATTTAACAGTAGACTTCAAATGAATTCAGACACAGCAGTGAATGACAGTGTACGTGCCTTTAAAGAACAGCACACTGTCCTGACACAAAGGTGCATAAATAAATAAAAACACACTGTGCATCTCATGCTTTTAAAGCCGACGTCCTGAACTGCACAGCGCTCCCAATTCACACATATTCCCGTGGTCCTTTTTGTCCATCCACTCCCCACAGCAGCGGGTTGGGGGTGCGTTTCCCATTATTACCTCAGACCAGACCACATCCTGAGGTGGAGCGCGTCAGCGCTGCGGCCGAGTGTCATATTCATTGTAACACATGTTCCTGTTGGTGGTCTTTGTAGGTTCGCATTATGTAGAAACATGTAGAGGATGAATATTTGATGCCGTTGACAAACTCTTGGCCGCGGCGGCCGCTGCAGCCGCCTGGGCTTTTGTGCACAGTGTTTGAATGGAGCCGTTTGTGAGAAGTAACAGGTCAAGTACAGACATGGGACACCACGTATAAATAAAATATTGTTTCAGTTACAAACTGCACACACGGCATTACAGACAGATGGAGAAAAGTGACTCTCATCCTCATCAACATCCACCTCCGGTGCAGCTTTTATCAGGTCTAAAGAGTCTTTCACCAAAAGCCGTGTCACCACAGCATGGACGGCCAGAGCAGCGGACTGAACGTTCCAACATGGGCATCTCCGTCCTTTGTGCCATTGTTTGTGGTACAACGGACTGGTCAGTTATTAAATCTCCAGCTTCACTACAGAACAAAAGCCAGGAGATTGTATTTCAGTAGGAACCAAGATATAAATAATAAATAAAACCGCCCTTTGAGAAACCTTTGGATGCAATCATTTGGAGATGACGTTAAGGCTGGTCGTAAGAAGGGCAGGTCTACAGGTCCGACAGCAAATGGTAGGAAGGAAGGGGAGACTTGAGACTGTAGGACAGGATAGGAGGGGGGAGTGAGGGGGTGAGGCAGGTGAGTCCGAGTGACTGTGGCAACAGTCAGCCAAACTGTACATCAACACGTTTATCGCCTTTAATTGTACTTCCTGTCATTCCCTTCCACGTTGGACATTGTTGGGAGTCTCCCTGCCATGGGGACAGGTGATCTTAGCCATGAGTAAAAGCAGGGCTCCAATTACCACGTGCACGCACCAGGTTGTGCACGTACAATGGTTCACGTAATTTGGTGCCTAACTTGCACCAGTGCAAGTAGCTGTTTCTACTGGTACCACCAGTAGAATGATCCAATAAAGAGCGTAAATTAAATAAAATTGGAAATAAAATAGTCTCCTGTGTGTTATCTTTTTCTTCCTTGAGAAATATTAAACATCCTTGGTAACCCAGAATCAGGTTACCTCTCTTTTTTTTACTTCCTTGTATTATGTAACTTTCCCTGGGAACAAGTTGCTCTGACCCCCCCCCCCCCCCCCCCCCCCCACCCACCCAACACACT
>NC_024307.1:23351187-23354336 GCF_000523025.1 Cynoglossus semilaevis | reverse complement strand
CCAAATATGGTAAAAGCCGGTAACGGCTGCATCCAAATACCTCTAACAAAATGTTTTTGTCATTAACATTTTTACATGTCGAATGTTCTTTTTTTTTTTTTTTGTTAATTTATTTGGCCCCACAAAAGATTTTGTTAATTTTTTTCTTTTTGCCTGACTCAGAAATTCTGCTGGTGCAAGCAATGTTTGTTTGGTGCAGGTCATGTTAGTGTCGGCCTGGTCCTTAAGAGGCTCTTCAGACCTGATAGCTGAGCCCCTTTATGTCATCATGTCTCTCTGCGGGACTTCAAGTGGCAGGTGTTAAACAGAGGAGAGAGAGAGAGAGACTCTGAGGGAGAAAGCATGTAAGGTGATACTTCACCAGTCTGATTCAAATCAGATATCAGCCTCACAATAGGCCAGAAATCTCCACTTCCCTTAGAAACTTTGCTCCAAAGGGGGGGAAAAAAAAGAAAGAAGTCCTTTACAGCATTTGTCAGTGGTGGAGAGGTGCGCGGCTGAGACCAGTACCAGGGTGGACGTCTGCAGTGTCTGTGTCTGCTGAGGCTCATACAGGTTCAGAAGTCAGAAGAAGGGAGAAGATTAAAAACTCAAGCTGGGCTCATTGAGAATCCCACGTCCCTCATTTTATGTTTAAAGCTCACAGATGTCTGGGAGGTGAAGGAGAAACAACGGTTCAAGAACAACCTCCTCTTCAACAAGGACGCCCCGCTGTTCTCCCACCACTTTCTTAGATAATGATGGCTGGAACAACGTGGTGGCCGCTCAGATTAGGTTCAAGTCTCTACGTTCATTCCGTCACTGAGTCTGTGAGGATCTGGTTCCTGCCTTCACGCTTTGACTTTGTGTCTCTGAGGCAGAGTTTGTGTTCGAGGCGATGCCTGTCTCCGAGGCGGGACCCGGGTCGGCAGCAGGCTGTTGGCTGCGTTGCACTTGGACGTGCTGAGCCGCTGTGCGCAGCGACTGCTGGGCAGCGTGCATGGACCGGAACTGCATGTTCCGACGGTGGCGCAGTGATTCGCTACGTAAAAGGGCATTTGAGTACTGGACTTCAGGCATGATGAGCTTGAGACAGAGTTCCTGGGCCTGCCTTGAAAGGCCGGTGGCGACATTCTCCGGTATTTCATAGCCCACAATGTCAACATTCTTGTTAGGCTTGAACGGACGAAGGTCCTTGTTCTGGATCTCCTCCCCAGAACGAAAAATCGGGCTCTGCCCAGAGAAGCAGCTTTTGACCAGCCGCCCCTGTTCCTGTTCCAGGAGTCGCAACTCATTTGCCAACAAACCTGGACCCAGAGCAGACAGCTGGCGCCACAGTGAGGCGTTGAAGTAGTCATAAAGTATGGCGTCTAAGAAATTCCAGTTGCGGATCTTTGCGATAAGGCTAGGTGTGAGGCTCTGCTTTGAGTTTGAGGTCCGCATGTTGTGCTTCAAATAGACTATGTCCTCCAGGTCCCAGGAGAGAAGATGGCGTAGAAGAATTAGCGATTCGTCAAAGTGCTCGGTAATCATCACCAGGGAGAAGTCCTTCTCCATCTCTTCTATAAAAGCCTGGGCGTAGGCTAGGTCAGTTGAAGGGTGATCCTTCTTTCCTCCTAAGTCGTGCGTCAGTGTGTTGTGCGCGTACATGGAGTCCTTTTCAGAGGGGCGGTAGAAATGCCACGGGTCATCTAGGAAGGCCTCCAGTAAGCCATTGGGAACCCTCCTGAAGCTCGGACAGTACTGGTTGTAGTAACTGAACAAGGACTCAAACATGGAGCCGGGTTCTCGCAGTATTGTAATGTAGATTGTGTTCTCGGGCATCAGTCGCTGAAGCTCTGCCTTGTTGAATCGCATGTGACTGGCGATGATGTTGGGCGGCACTGTGTGTGGATCCACGAAGCGAGTGGTGAAAGACTGCGGGTAGCAGAACTGGTGTCCACACCCCTGCACAGGCAGCGCCACCGTCAGGTTGTGGCGCTCCGCAAAGCGGAACAGCAGATTCTGCATGGTGGTGCTGGCTGTTTTGTGGGTCTTGAGGAACGCCACGTTTGTGTGTTTAGGCTTCGACTCCGGACCACAGTGGAAACGCGTGGAAGGACAACCGATCTGGAAGGATTCCATAGTCCTGAAGAAAAAGAAAGAGAAACAAGATCTTGCTTTGAGTCTCTGTCAGCTTCTTCAAACAACGGCTTTCACTCCAGATAAAAATGATTGCAAGAGGGGAAGATTTCTTGACAGTCGATGCACAGGAACACATTAACATTAGTGTTGTATAGTAAGATACTTGGAGTTTGCTCAAAAGACTTTTACTTTTTTTAAAGACAAATAGGTCAGAAGGCTTTTCTAAGACGGAGTGTTTTCTACTCCTACTCCCATGTAGATGCTCAGACCCAACGTGGTTTAAAAGATCCTTTTTTATCCAGTTAGCAGAACTTCTAGAATATATCTATCAGCAGTGACAGCAAAACTATTTTAAGCATCTGCAGTTTTACAGTTTGGCAGTTTTAGTATAGACAACCGTCACCGTCGTCAGCACCTGGAGTCTTTTAATTGGCCGCTGACATCAATATGGAAAAGGTAATTTTCAATTTCCAAACAAGTTTTCCTCTATGTGGCTGCGTTGAACACACTGATTTCTTTCTAAATGAAAACCCCGGTGGTGGGTTCATTTGTCAGGACAGTGTTGTGTCTGCCCTCAGTCACTCACCAGCTCAGATGGCCCCCCTTCTGCAGCAGGATACTGATGGTGCTGATGATGACAACCACCACGAATATCTTCTTCTGCGACATCACTCGCTGCATCACTGCGACTGTGGGTGTAGAGTCAGGAGAAGAGCGAGGTGAGAAAAAGCAGAGGAGGAGAGCATGAGAAGGAGGGCAGGCGGAGGCGTAATTAGAGAGCACCAAAAGAATGAGGTGGAAGGAGAGCGCTGGAGCAGGAAAGTGGGCAGCAGGGAATTAGGAAAGTGGTGCCATCAAGGGGGAGGAACTGAGGGTGAGGGGGGGGAGAAATAAAAATGAGGAAGAAGGACGGGGGAGAGAGACAGAATGAGAAGAAGACGAAGGTGTGCTGTATGAAGGAAACTCAGGGTCATTGTAGACGTATCATAGGATCATTATATAGATGGATGGATGGATGGATGGATGGATGGATGGATGGATGGATG
>NC_024307.1:23320656-23350826 GCF_000523025.1 Cynoglossus semilaevis | reverse complement strand
GGGTGGATGGGTGGATGGATGGATGGATGGGTGGGTGGATGGATGGGTGGGTGGGTGGATGGAAGGATGGATGGATGGATGGATGGATAGAATAGAATACAATAGAATTCATTGTCATATAACTACAATCATACACACAACACCTTGACTCCCACTGTCACACCTTGGTATCATTTGCTGGATTCCAAAACTGTTCACTAACGTCAGCCTCATCAGTAACAAAGAGACGTAGAACCTGGAGTGGAATCCATGAAAGATGTTTCCTCCTTGTAACCAAACTTTAATAATAATAATAATAGATTAGAAATCATCTATAACAGAAATAATGAATAATAATTAGAATCGTACATTTCATCTACAGCCCCCTGCAGGCAATACAGGACATTGTACAGCAGGGGGTGCACAGTATGTCAACACACTGGGGCTCCCTGAAACACAAGTTTTCCAAGTTATGAGTGAGCAACTTTTGCAAGATTTTGTGATATGTGGAAACATGGAGTTAGTTCCGAGTGCTCAACCCAGCTCCATTTTTTCCACTCCACTCTGTCTCGCTCATTGTCCCTCACTGGGTTATTTTACCCATTCTTATAACAATAATATAAAATCCATCCATCCATCCATCCATCCATTTCCGCTTATCCGTTACCGGGTCACGGGGGCCTCAGTCTCCATGACCACCACCCAGATCCCACTGCACCGTACCAACCCCCCTGAACCTTCCTGCAGGTGGTC
Source organism: Cynoglossus semilaevis (assembly GCF_000523025.1). NCBI lineage: Eukaryota > Metazoa > Chordata > Actinopteri > Pleuronectiformes > Cynoglossidae > Cynoglossus > Cynoglossus semilaevis. The sequence goes on along the minus strand of NC_024307.1, from coordinate 23,350,094 downwards.
AGTCCACTGGAAGGTACCAACCGCCCTAACTGGGATTCTAACTCACCCAGGAGGTGAACCCTGGGGTTCCACACCAATGACAGAGACATGGCCTCTGGGACAAAGGGCCACAATAATATAAAATGTTTTCTTAATTATTATTTTAAATTATCAGTACATTTGTTTTTATATCTGTTATGTTTTTGATGTTTAGATACTCCTCTTCTCCACAGAGCTTTCATTTTTATTTCAAAATCATTTTAGGATTTTAACCATTCTAACCAGGAACTGTTCTGGGTGGAGTAAACCTCCTGTGACCAGAATCAAGTCCACTGTCCAGGATGAACACCAGTGGACTGGCAAAACACAGCAGTATGAGAGGACACTGCCCACTTAAAAAAAAAATATTGCAAAGAAGTGAGTTTCACACGCCTGCCTAAAACTTTTGCACATTACTGTAAGTGAAGATACTAATGATCCGAACAAACCACGGGGCCCTAACATGAAGAGGAGAACCTGACGGCGGTGACCACGGGTCGTTGAGGAGCTGCTCAGGTGGATCAGCAACATTAGCAACAAACTCCACTGCTGTCCCTCACAGCCTCCGTCAACTGGCTCCACAGAGGCCGAGCAGAAGCGGCCAGTATTTATGAATCCCCCGGTGCCTTCTCCTGACCAGATCTCTGCCCTGCAGGACAGGGGGCCATTTGGTGTTCTACTATCTGAAATATGACCCTCCACTGGGGCATTGTCTGTGCAGCTGCACATTCAGACTGTGGCTAATGATTAGCCTAATCACCGATTCCTGCTCCCATCATTTGGATTACAGCAGCGAGGCAGAAATACAAAGATCAAATCCCAATTCTCCAGGAGAATAGGACGACACCTTACAACGGTGGGAGAAACTGAAGCCAGGCCAGGTCTGTCGTGTTCACTTATTAAATCAGTCCATCAAATGAAAAAAAAAAATCACACTGGCAGTTTATGTAAAAATGTACATGTAATGGTTACCAGGGAAACTGCTGAAATCACAGGGAAAGGCCGTCTGCCCGAGTTTGAGATGTTTTTCCTCACAAGGCAAGAAAACCAAATGTCCATTTATTTGAGGTCTACGGCGTTCCCGTGTGGAACAGTCCTGTTCCGGTTCACTGTGTACCAGGGCTTAGTGTCGTCTTAGTGTACTGCCTGTGCAATCGCTCAACAGGAGAGAGCTGTTGAAATTGTTTTGTGTGGGAGAACGATTTGTCTCCATTTGAACGAGTCTGAAAATGACCTGCGGCGCTTTAAAAATGCTTGAACGTTTCATCTCCCTGGTTTTTCCATGGTGTTTCTGTTCTGTTGGAGACTGTCCCTGCACTGGTTTCATCCCAGCTTTTTGGTAAATGTGTTCCGTTAAAAAAAACTTTACATTACTCCGTTGGCCCCCAGACCCTGGTCCAAAGGTTTACAGTTTGGTCTCATCTGACCTTAGCCTTGTGCTGGTCTTTAAGCCTCCACATCCTTGACTGTTCTTTTCTTTTGAAGACAGATTTAAAGACACAAGGAGAAACTTTCCATTATTCCTGAAAAGGTCATGTCCTTCAGGCCGGTCAGTCAAATGCTCTGGGCCTCGTCCTATTTACATGAGGAAATGTCAGGTGTTTCATGGAGAAGAGCCGAACGACACTGAACCCAACGCAGCGCTGCAGCTAACGATGGACAGACACAACCCTCGCAGTACAGATGCACCGGAAGAAGCGGCTCTGTGTGTGTGTGTGTGTGTGTGTGTGTGTGTGTGTGTGTGAACGGGAGTGAGTGCTCGGGGAAGCTCATGTATCACGGAGAGTTAATAAGATAGGGATTTAAGTGTCTTTCAGTGGACTGGCTTGACCTCTCGCCTTCATTACTTGCTTCTGCTGCCATCTTCTCCCCTCACCCTCCCCCCCCAACATTATGGCCTCTTTAATTAAAAAGGGTCTGATTGGGTTTCTCTCTAACGATCGGGCAGATATAGAAGCGTGTTGATAGGACACCAGATCCCTCCAGCGTTAGCGTATGATGCTATAGGAAAAGGTGTAGTGTGGACAGATGAGGAGGAAGAGGAGGAGGATGAGGAGGAGGTGTTGATTTGAACAATGATTTAAAGATTGAATAAAGGAAAATCAACAGAGATCCAAGAAAGATATTCAGTACAAATAATAAGAAACTTTCTTTTCCTACGGCCCTTCTTTATTCACTAGATTTACTATTAATGTAAATGAATTTAATAAAATGAAACACAAAAATATGAAATGTGATTTTAAATAATATAACAGATCATCATTTCAAGTCATCCTTTCAAAACGTGGCAAACAAAATGATTTTGAATGCAGTTTTGTCAGTTGCTTGCCCAACCACAAAGGCTAAATAAAACTAGCGTTCCAGAAGATTCTCATTCTGGAGCTCAATGGATTCAAGTGACACAGCCCCAGAATGTTTAGAAGGTTTAGAAATGTGGGTTTATGAAGTACTGACTTGGGCAAGCTGGCACCAGTGGACGATCCCGGTTTGAGACTCGGATGATGGCCTTCACTGAGGAAAAAACTGCCAGGAAACACAAGGAAAAGGTTTGAGCTGCAGAACGGAAGGGTAAGGGTGTGTTTTATGCCTTAGGTTAGGTTAAAAAGTAAGTGTAAAAGAAGAGATTTTGACCAGGAAAAGCAACAGGAGCCAGATGCCTGGAATGGAGAGATTGTAGCATTAGCTTTTAGCAGCAGAGAGACTTCCACTGCACCACAATCTGTTGATTTAAACTTCACAAAAACAACTTGGTTTTTCTCATCTTTCTATTGTTGTTTGACCCAAAACAATTTTTTGTCAAATATAAATCTAGGGAACCATCATGACGTGTTAGCAGGGTGCTAATCCCCCACCCCTCTGTCTGTGTGTGTGTGTGTGTGTTCGTGGTCCATATCAGGAATAAAAATAAAGCACTAGTGTGTACCAGGTCTTACTGAGCCCTAATGACACCAACCACAGCCACAAAGTGTTGAGCCAAGGCTGAAAGCGTTTGTTAGTGAATCTGGTTAAGAAAAGGCCCAGAGTGAAACATGTAGCAGCGTTTTATTAGCAGATATACAACAGCAGAGTAAAGTGGACCTTTACTTTTAGGACACACCTAAATCCTACATGCTGGACCTTTATAATGGTACAGTAGTTGGTGGTTACCAATCCCTTTCCAACGGCTAAAATATATAAGTTGGTAGTACTGACTTCGCCAAGCACGCCACCTGGACACCACCTGTGCCAGGAAATAGTGTGAAACACGGGTGACCACCTGTCCTGGAGACATGACTGCTGAAGTAGACAAAACAAAATATTAAAGCTTTAGCAGAGACAGAAAAAAACAAACAAAAAAACCTATAAACCTCTGATTAATATCTGCAAAGACAGCCACATACACAACAACGATACAGCTAATGGCTAATGCTAACCAGGTCATGTTTGTCCTTCTATAAAGAAGTCTGGCTCAAGGATGATGGTAAAGGTGAGGTGATGGATAGATATCTTGTATAATTAAATAAATAAAGCAACTAACATAATTAAAAATATTAACATGACGGTATAAAATATAATGAATAATTGAATATTAATTATATAATACAATAAATCAAATAATATCTATAATTATATTATTGTAATAAATAATTAATTGCTATATTTACTCTCTAATCAAATGACGACACATTTCACTTTTTAAAGTGCGACTGTTTCTCCGGTCGATCTCCGTCGAAGAAAATCAGCATCTTTAGCTCACTGTATCCCAGGATCAGCCGCTCCTCTGTAGTGTTGATGGGTAAAAATTAAGAAAAACCAAAATATATCAAATATTAGAATCACAAAAAAAGTCTCAAAGGCTGGCAGTGGCTAAAGAACTCCTGTGTAGTTTGACGAAAAGTGACTGACTTTTTCAGTGGATGCCGATGTGAGAGTTAAAAACATCACTTCTCTGTGGAAAAATGCCCTTGATTCCTTTGATCCGATGATGCCACATACGGTGGTCACCTGTAAAGAGAGTTCTTAAAAAGAAGTCATTTCTTTAATTGAGTGAACCCCTGTTTTTAAGCTTTTTACTAGTTTTTTTTCCAAAAGACAAGACATCCAACCACAACCTCTGACCTTGCAGCGGCTGGGAAATGTTACACCCTGCAGAGATCAATAGGTGCCACTGATGATTACTACCGTTTACATGGTGCCGAGACTCCACTTGAGTTTGAGGAGCAGACGTGCATGACATGAGCAACTGGAAAAGCTGTGGAGCTTAGACCGTGACAGCTGCAGCCCCATAGAAAAAAAAGACCAAAACATCTGCAGCTGTCCAAGGACAAAGACTTCATTTCTGCTCAGAGGTGAAGTCCAGAGTGAAGTGTATTTTGACTTGTAAAGTGTGTAAATGACTGGAGACGTGCAGTGAAGAAAAAAAAAAAAGATTTGCTGAAATTCTCGAAGGCTGCTCTGACCTATCTGACAAATACATTTTGGAAGGAGACAATTTGCTCACATCCCAGACTTAAACTCTAAAATCCTCAGAAATCGATCTGAGGATTGCTGCACCCCCGGCCCCCCCCCCCCCCCCCACTCTGCCCTGACACTAATCCAACTCTGTTTAACAGGGGCTTTTTTCCCTGCCCGGCAGTAAAAGGATTTATTTGGGGTTGCTCTCTGAATATGAAATGATTACTTTGACACAAAGTTAAACATGATTATCTTTATATTTGGCTTACTGGCTTTTTTTTTAACAAATACTTGTTTAACATATCATTTGTCCTTTTTTTCCTTTGAACTAACTGACTAGTCTTTATCTGTTCTGTTGCTAACCTTGTGCACTGAATGTGGATAGCATTTAGCCTAGTGACCTTCATAGTACATTCATACCACGTCTAACTAACCTTAAGGTATTTAGCTAACCATTAGCCTTGTTTGACATATTATCGCACCGTTCTATATTTTGGTGAACATAGAGATAGGGTCAGCATTATGGCTAACATTAAGGTAGTTATCCTTTAGCTATATGTTTGGCTAACGTCTACGTTCTAGTTTTTCAGACAGAAACTTTAAGATGAACCCAAACTTTTTTAGTTATATTAAAGATCACGTATTTGTAAATGAACATGTTGGGTTCCTATGAGCTTGTTAGCTGGTTTATGTTACATTTCTTCTTTGTTTGGTTCTTAGAATATTCTGGCTAACCTTCAGCACCGACGTTACTCTCAGTACCTTTGCGTACTTTTAAGTTACATTTACGTTTAGCCATTTCATCGTACCTGTTATTTGCTATTATTTTCACCCATGCTGTCCAGAGCTGTGATCCACAGTGCTACACCACACGGGTGTGGCCTACAAATGCTTGGACCAACAGACGTCTACTGTGTTGTTAATCTGAATCATGCAGAGGAGACAAAGTAATCAAACATGTTTTCTCCCACAGACTCCTCCCCCTTTAACTCACCTGGCAGGTATTGAACAGTAATACCGTTTGGAAATTGAATATCAAACAAAATGAAAAGGAAAAATGAGAGTGAGCAGGTGACAGGCACGTTTTAGCAGCAGAACACCGTGACCTACATTCACATCCAACACACAACTGTTAATGCCACCAATACTTCGTTGTCATGTGCTACTCACAAACCGGCTTAATATCTATAAGTTCAATAATAAAATTACAATAGTTGAAAACCACAAGAGGTTTTAATACAGGGTCCACAGCCTGTAGGTCAGGGGGGTCAAACTCATTTTCACCGAGGGCCACATCAGCAATACGGTTCCCCTTGAATGGCTGATTATAAATGGAAGACTGTTTAGATCAGGGGTACCCAAGCCCTGGTCCGCGGACCAGTACCAGACCATAGGCCATTTGGTACTGGACTGCAGTGGGACACGGTGAAACAATGTACTTCATTTTTACTAATTTACTTTTGGTCCGTAGTAACGGGTGGTACTGACTGACCAGTCCTTGGTTGGAGACCACTGGTTTAGATGTAACTACTTCAAAACAGACTAACACAGGTTTTTACAATTGATTATTATTTATTCAGTGGCGCTTTGTCCCAGAGGCCATGTCTCTGTCATTGGTGTAGAACCCCAGGGTTCACCTCCTGGGTGAGTTAGAATCCCAGTTAGGGCAGTTGGTACCTTCCAGTGGACTGACCACCTGCAGGGGGGTTGGTACGGTACAGTGGGATTTGGGTGGTGGTCATAGAGACTGCTGCCCCTGTGACCCGGTAACAGATAAGCGGAGGAAAATGGATGGATGGATGAATATTATTTATCAAGCTACAAATATTGAAGCTTGAATAAATAGCTGCGTGGACCTAACTAAATGCTTTCCAAGCTCCTGCGGGCCACACATTTATCGCATCATCATCATCTTAATGTATAAGACCTTTCACACTCCATTTTTTACTAGTGCCTGGTCTTCTTTATGAGAGCCTGACGTCTATTTTTCATTATATGACATTATATTTCAACAAATGTACAAAAATGTGTTAAAATAATGTACAATGTACAAAAACAAAGTTCTGAGAGTAAGCACTGTGGTCTCTGACCCACTTCTGGGTCTTGACCCATAAGTTGAGACAGAACATGTCTCTATTTAGGTCTTCCTCTGCAGCCAATAATGAGATTCCAGACTCTGACCTCAATTGTGGAAATAAGTGTTACATATAAACCAAAGTGTGTCAAAAAAACAGAGCCGTGAATACAGTGAACCTACCAGGGATGTGGTCCAAAGAGCTGATGCAGACAGATCAAACGCAGCAAAGTCACGAAATCAACAGAGCAGAGCATCGAAGCTCACAGAGGAAGAGGTCTGGAAATGTGACCAAATCAAAGAGTGTGCACAAAGACATCTGTGCATGAGGGACAGGTGCATTGTCCTCTGTGTTAAACTGTTGAAGGAGGAGCAGCCTGTGTGTTGAGACAGGTGAGAGGCACCTTTCTCTCCACGCTCCCTGTGGAATGACACCACCTGAAGTGGCGTCCAAAAAAAAATAAACAACCACGTGGACTACTGTGCATATTGATTTAGTGATTTATTGTGTTAAGAGTGAAGCACGTCTGCACCTGTGACCTCTACATGACACCATTTCTATACCATTCTCACTCTAACCTGTAATTTGGGGTAAAGTTCTAATGAGCGCTGAAAGTTCAATTTCAATATTTAAAGTATGTTTCGCCTCAAGCCCTTGCTCTTCCTGACTTTTCAGACTGAATTTATATTGAAATGTCTGGGAATGATAACGGCCAAATTTGGCCACCGAGAAGTTCCACCGAGACCAGTAGAGAACCACCCCTGCCCCACCAGCTAGGTGACACCTCAATTACTCGACTGGATTGTTTGCCCTCATTTACCAAGCCATAACTGGCTTTTAGTTGTCTTTGTTAAGTAGCCTGTCTCATACAGCCTAAGTGTCTAAATTAGCCCACTGTCCACCTGCTTAACAACCATAGCTAGCTGCTAGCCAAAATCAATAACGGATAGAATGTGATGACAGCCGCGTGATGACGGCTAATGTCGGTAGACTTAGTCATTGGTAGAGCATGTGAAGTTCAGTCCAGTTTCCTTCAGCTGAATATTTAGTATTGTACATATTGACATTAGGCCACATCACCGACACTTTCAGTAATGGGTTTGTGAAATGACAGTGGAAGTGATGTCACCAAGCAGAAAGAAAAGGCTGAGAAAAGTAGATTTACGATTGGAATTTTGAAATAAATATCGTGCAATTACGTACAACCTCTGCCTGTAATGTTTCGGTCGTTTGTTTCAAATCTTACACTGCTGGAATAAGTCCTCTTGATGCACACGGTGCCAATAATTTGCCAGTAACTCGATTCTTACATATGATACAAATATGCTAATATCGGGCCGATGATATCAGTCGGCCGATATTATTGGACATCCCTAAGACTTTAAGCGTCGCCATTTTGTCAACAGTCAAGGAATGATAATATTTTCAGAGGTGTGGTGCCATTTAGCAAAGACAGATTTCAACCAATACCTATGGCCCATCACTAGGGCCTGACTGGCAGTCATAACATTAAAAATAGCTCCAAGCTTCAGTGTGTGAGGCGTGTGCGCAGCTGACTCTGATTTAACGTACACATGCCAGCCTACAGAGTGTGTCTGGATCAATACTCGTCTGCAGGGAGGAGTCTCTGTGGAATCAGAGATATCTCCCCCTAAATGACCCCCTGGAGGGAGTGATGACAGCATCATGGAAGAAAGACGAGGACAAGGGGACGGGGGGACGGACGAGTGAAGGACAAGAGGGAAGCAGCGCAGGTGCTGAGTGAGAGGGAGAGAAACATCACTCCCTGCCTGGGAGTGTGTCTAAAAGAAAAGCGTAGTGATCACATCTTAGCAGGAATTCTTAAATCAAACCGGGGAAGCAAAGACAGAATCCAGAGGTGACACTCGGTCCAGTCGACACCACCAACAATCGTCACAGCCCACAATTACATTTGATTATTGTGTTGTATCCAACGAAGCTGTGAGAGATCTGAGATAATAACAGAGCCAGCTCTGCTGTCTATGACAGGGACGGACGGTGGCTGTACTGGACACAACATGACAGTACACAGAACATAGTTACACAAAATTACATTGTCTTCTATATTGCTATATATATTGATATCTATATATTGCTAACGGTACAGTGGTGGTTTGGTGGTTAAAGAAGCAGACTTGGATCTGGAGGTTTTCAGGTTGGAGTCCACCAGCTGCCAGGTTACCACTGAGCATGGCACCGTCCCCACACACCGCTCCTTCACAGTGACCAGGAGTTCACTCCTTATATCTAGATAACCCTAACATGCTACTTGGTTAACCTTTAGCTTGATGAATCAATCTTCTAAAATATCACTCCATCATGTTCCATCTGTATTCTGCTCAGAGAACTGACCGTTCAGACTCAGGCTTCCTTCTCAGTGTAATCTAATTTTCCAAGGCAAACCCCACGAAGCACCTCCACTCTACAACGCACAGCTCCCCTGTTGGCCCGACTTGTCCACCCTGCTGCGTTCAAGTCAGCAGGGTGAACCGTAATGTGGAGCACACTTGGTTTTAAGAGGTGCAATTGTACGTCTTTTTCTCCTCCAAATCCCCAAACCTGCAGCTGCCTTGTGATTAAGTAGGGCACCAATTACTGGCTCAGAATGGAGGCGAGCAGTAGACTCCAGCAGGACTCTTCTGGACTGACGCCTATTTCATGTTCCTGCATTTGTTCTGCTTCCACTCTGCCCTCACAGGGAGGATTCAAGAGACAACACCATTCCAAATGCATGTCAGACAAACAGGGTGTAGGAATATAAGAGAGTCAGCGGCGGTGGGTTGATTAAAATGTTCAGCAGTCACCTCCCTCACACACACACACACACACACACCAAAAGAAAAAAAAAAACAAAAAAAGACAAAAAACAATCTAGAGCCCTCCACCATCACTGGATCTCAACTCAAAGAGCTTTCTCTTTTTTTTCTAGAGCAGAAAAATAACAAAGGATCTGTGCAGAGCAATTAAGCCCAGACTGTGTCACGACAGCAGACCCTGGGAACATTAAAAGCTGCTTAGCACCACCGTGGAATGAGTAAAGGCTTGTTGAAAAGGCTGAAAGGCTTTCATCAGCTACAGACACTGCAGCGGTGGACGGACTGCAGACACAGGTCTGGGCTACAGGAGGCCGACAGCCGTGTTAAACCCCGCACAGACCTCCAGGTCAGGAACTTTCTTCATTCAGGTGCAGTGGCTTTACTCACCAAAAGTGTAGACTACGTGGACTGATCCGAACAGTCATAATAACAGTGAGTTGTTTACTGGCGTTGACTGGATTTTACTGCTGACCTACACAGATTGACACCTCTTGATCAAACAAAGGCCTTACGGTGTCAACACAATCTGGATCAGCCGATTTGTTTAAGGTGTCGGCCTAAGTCAGTTTAGTTGTTTAGCACTGATACACAAATCACATTTGTCACAATTTTAAATACAGATTGAAAATTTACTCTCTAATATTCTGCTGAAAACACAAAGTGTTTTCAGCACATGTCCACAGTGTCCACGGCTGTGTCCCGTACCGCCCCCTATACTCTACAGAGTGCACCACACATTTTGTAGTGGTGTCTGAATGTTCACTGAGTAGAAGTAGTCCACTATAAAGGACACTCAATGTATCCAACAATTCACCATGAAAATCTAGTGCACAACCAACAGTCACTACCAAGAGAGTCTCCCTGCCATATCACCGTTCCTTTTTGGTTTTTTTTTTTTCAAAGTGTTTTATTGAAAAGGTACCAAATAAACACGTGGCCAAATGCCAGATAAAATCCAACATTGATTAAAGTGGAGGAAAGTGAACTCCTTGTCACTGTGACACAGCTCACCACTGCACACCACCAAATGTGACCTCTGTTTTTAACCCATCACCAAAGTGAACAGTGGCAGCTTTAAGAACCAGGGAGCAGTGAGGGGAGACGGAGCCATGACAGAGCACCTCAGTGGGAACTGGGCAGCTGGTGGACTAGAACCTGGACCCAAGTCTGCTTCCTGAACCACTGAGCCACCACTGCCCTGATGCAAATCTTCTCAAATAAAAGAGTCAGAGCAAAAATTTAAAAAAAAAAGTTTAAAAGGTTCAGAAGTTTAAGGCTGTGGTTTCCAAATTAGGAGAAAGACTTCTCAGCTGAGGTGACACCAAACACAGCAGGTGCTGTGTATGCAAATAATTCAAACCAGGATGCCCATCATATTTGATGAACATTTGACGTCAATTGTTTACTCTACGTGAACGTGAGTTGAAATGTAGGCCGCAAGGTGAACCACGAAAAGGCTTTCAGAAATGGAATTCCACTCCGTCATCTGCGAGTTATGTTAGGCTTACAGCAAAAAGTTGGTCGCAAATAAATCCTGCCCATTTTTATAACTAGGCATTCTATACAGTCTAGCGTCTTCAGGGCGTAATAAGATTTTGGTTCGCAAGAGGTGGCAGGGTCGACACATGATCGGACTACACCAATAGGGTAAACGGAAAAGCAAGATGGCTGCCTGCAGAGTTTCATCTAGCAGTACAGAAGAAGAGGAAAACTCAGCGGAAATGAGTAAAAATATGAAATCTTCAGGACATAAACAGTGCTGTATGCACACAGCCTCTGTCAAGCACAGAAAAATTCAAGATTTCACTCACATCACCATGAAATACGTACAGGAACGGTCCACACCGGTGGCTAGGGTTGAGGGGTGGGGGCCGAGACATGGCTGAAAACTACAAACACTGCCTGGATTTGGAGTTTGAAAGCTATTTGATCCAGACCAGGTACATTTGGAGACCATACTGCAGTACATAGTACACAGTGTGCACTCATTGACTTTGTCACTGGCCAATACCCACAGATACGCATCAAAAACTTAGTCAGGTAGAGCTGATGGAGGATCATGCCTGAACGCATGCAAATCTATGGCCCGGATCAGAGGACCCCGACCCAGTGGATGAAGTTTCTCTCTGAAGGAACAAATAAAGCAGCATTTGTCAAATTCTTGTTTGTTGCATGGAAGAATGCAGACCTTACAGGAGCGGGCAACAACATAACACACAGGGATCGATGTCACTGTGTGACTGTAATGGAGGGTGTACGGTTGAATATGTTTGGTTTGCTTCGTTATTTACATTTGAAATAAAAATACTGGCCGTAATCTAAAAATTAGATCATTATATATTGGTTTTCAACATTTAAGATGCAACATTAATAATAGACCTGCAGTAAGGCAAGAACATGAACCACTGCTTCACTGTGTAGCCTATGACAGACTGGCCTGCGGGAATTTGTCATTTCACCACTCTGACTGCAAAGGCTCTGAGGTCAAAGGCCAAGTGCTGAACTGGCAAAAAAAGGGTTTCATCAGGGTGTCAGCTCTGTCAGAACCCAACTCTCACTGAATGAAAATGACGGATTCTGAAAAATATGCAGATCACAGGGTGACAGTGTTTCTCTTCGCATGATTTGGATGCCTCCAGATATTCCACCAATCAGGGTCAGAGTGAAGCTCTGGAATCTGAATAATTAACCCCACTGAACAATAAACATGCTGTTCTCACAAGTTGTCCCTGCGTCTAAAAATGTCAAAGGCAGATGAAAAGCTGCCTGTGGCCAAACTGGTTTGGTGAGAGATTGGAGATGCAAATATTCAGTGCAGAGAGAAGAGAACTGGAGGTCAGAAATTAGCGGGGGGGCAAGGAATTTGCCCTTGGAGGTCACATGATAGGGACTTCTAACACCACCAGTAAAGTTGACAGCCAGCTAGTACCAGGTCTGAGAGGAAAATACAACAGCATCCGGAGCCATGCTCCCTTATTTCAAATGTTTCCAGGCAGGTGTGTACATTTACCTCATACACCTTTTGGCCACACTTTGTCCCAGAGGCAAAGTCTCTGTCATTGATGTGGAATCCCAGGGTTCACCTCCTGGGCAAGTTCGAATCCCAGTTCACGAGGGGTTAGTGCGGTGCAGTGTGATTTGGGTGGTGGTCATGGAGACTGTTGCCCCTGCGACCCGGTAACGGATAAGCGGATGAAAATGGATGGATGAAAGGAAGAGAGGACAGGCCAGGCCACACATAAATCAGAAATATGAAGTAAAATGTGAAAAAAAGCTCACAATGTCCAAAAAGTGACCATAATAATTGATCATAAGTGACACTATATTTAAGAGATTAAATTTAAGGCAAAATCACAGCTATGCAGACAGGGCCAAACAATAACCCAAAACAAAGATCAGGTCAAGGTTAAGTGTAGCATCAATTTGATACCTATAATGTACGAGCAAAGTCAAACATCAAAGCATTAGCATCTAACCCTGTAGCTATCACCTGAGACGACTGTCTGTCAACTGGAGCAGCAGGATTGTCTATGAACTACACCAAATGGTGGAGCTGGAACTCTTCACATGTCACACACACATTCCATTAGCAGAGAGAATCCCTCCATATATTCTCCTGACACAAAAATGAGTCTTATAAAGTAGTGAGGTCTTGTCAGGTTGGGTACAGACAACGTCTGTTCATCATTATAAACTAGGAGTCCACCTAGTGGTCAAAGTCAACCTCTTTCTTCAGACCAGGGCACAGAATTTCCACGGATCAGGGAAAGATCAGACAGAAGTAAAGGGAAGTGATAATAAGTGACTTTTGCCGACAGTCTCAGCATCTTTTCTTGATGTGTTCCAAGGTTCTAACGCTTGCATTTAAATGTTGAGAAAATGAAGTCTCTACAAAAGAAGATAATCCTGCCTTTTTCTGCAACACCCAATTACTCATGTCATTTACTGAATCATCCAAGAGGCTCGCCCTACTCCTGGTGCTGGTTTTTTCTAATTTGTGCTGCACACCTGCTTCTCCTGTCATTCAGGAAACTCAGTCTGAAGAGCCTGACCATCCTGGACAAAGAAAAGCAACAGGAATGCAAATGTGGTGATTCTGTTGAAGGCTGGCCACCGCACAGTCTGTTTTAATTGTGTAACTATCATTGTGTACCTTTTTCTTGAATTTGTATAGTAATTTTTTAAAATCTGACTGGGTTTTGAATTTTAAAAATATGAACATCAATATTAAGCTTTCTGCTAAGTTTAAGCTAAAATAACATTTATTGATAGTTAACTTTTAACTTAATTCTAGTCTGTATTATTACCTTTGTGTTACTACACTTGACCTTTTTAGGTTGTTATTTATTTAATTTTTGGTTATGTCATATTGTGATGAAAGCCTTTAGCCTTATCTGGCATTATTTTGTGTAATGTTTGGTTTATAATTTTTTGGTTATTTCTAAATATTATCACATTTTAGAAACCTCTAAACATATAAATAAATATGCTGAAAAAAAGCTAACATTCATAACAGTTATTTTCTGGATATTTTTCTTCAGCTCTTTCTTTTTATACTTTTGCACCAATAATGTTTTGGGAGCATTCTGGATCAGACCCAGCTTATTTTTATATATTTATATATATATTTTTTTTTAAGTCAGAGTGTGTGTGTGTGTGTGTACTTCATGCATGATTTCTTTTGGTTCTTATTATTTTCTGGTTCACTAACAACAGACTCACAGACTCTTCCTCTTCTTTCATTTCCCCAGTCGCCTCAGCACAGTGTTCACACGGAGCTGATGTTGTGTTCAATAAACAGGAGGAAGTAAATAAGTGTACTCCGGTCGGACGAGCACGTGTCGCCTCCAAGTGCCACAGGGTTTTCCTGCCACAGAAGGACTTCAGAGGCTACAGGGCAGTCAGGGCTGTTGGCCGGTTTGTTAGGAGTGTGTGTGTGTGTGTGTGTGTGTGTGTGTGTATGTGCGGGTTTATGAGGCATGTTTGTGCAGATGAACTTCATTCATTCACGGAGAGGTTGCGCAGACGGCGATCTCCCTCTGGGATTCTGGCCTGGACCGTAATTAATCCATTTTCGTGCCACGGGCCATTACACACGCACGCACAGACACACACACACACACACACACAGTTCTAATAACTTTATCCTGTGATGAACTTGACCTGTGGCAGTGGCTGTAAAAAGGCCACACTATATAATCATCGTATTCAGAGGAACCGGCAGAGAATTAGGAACAGGTTAAAGATAGTCACAGAGACTGACAGTTACAGCAGAACTAAAACGTAATCCAAGAGTCAAAACGTAAGTCAAAATTAGCCCAGAAACAGCTCAAAGTTAGCCTGATAGCATGGCTATGTTAGCCATAACTGAATCACAAAACAAATGTAGCAAAATCGTATGCAAAACAATGGTTAAAACACCACGACAACGCAAAGAAAAAGAGACCAAAACATGATCTTAGTTACTGTAACTAATCAGATACTAGATAACTAAACAGAAAGAAAACCAATCAATTGTTTGACCAGTTAGGTCAAAGTTTACCAACAAATAAAGAATATAGCCAAAGGATGAAATGATATCAAAAAGTAACTCAATGGTCCAAAAATATTTGATATAAAATGAAAATAATGCAGTATGAGAAAATAGCCCACATAGCCAAAGCTAAATTAAATACTGAGCCTAGAGCCTAATCTAGATAAGGTAACTCGTGAAAGGGTTGTGTTAGACCAATATTTAAAGCCAAACCAGTTCTAGGTCAACATTTGCCGAGAAGCCAGTCAAGTTTGTAATCTACTTACAAACTTGACTGGCTTTGTAATCTATTATTGTATTTTGTCTCTGTTGTATTTATTTTTTGTTTATTCTATGTTTGTTGTATTTATTCAATGTATACCCTGTACAGTGTCCTTAAGTGTTCAGAAAGGCGCTTCTAAATAAAATATATTATTATTATTATTATTATTAAGATCCAGGATAATATGGCACAAGATAGCATAATGGTTTCATGATAGCAAAACTAACCTGCAGTGAGGGACCAATTTTACACCAACAAAATAGCCTCTGAAAAGTTGGATTACTGTACATCATTTCTGTTAGCACCTGGGTATTTACTGTTTTGACACGTAACAGCAAAAAAGGGAGGTTACATCTGAGGAGGTCACCCTCCGACATTTAACCCTGCTTTACAGTTACACGGGAAATATTTGGTTACAGGCAGACAATGGTTAAAAGTTCTCGGCCATAAGACCCTCACAATGCTTCTTTTAAATGTTACTGGTGTCAGGAGAGTTGGTCAAACCCAGGCCCGGGTCCTGAAGAAGCTCTCCATTGAGCCTGAGGCTGGAAAGTGACCTACACTTTAGAGTATCTGGTTTCTGGGTGATTTTGTGAGACTGATCCTATAGATAAGATATCGAATGGCCCGTTGTGTCAGGGCCTGGAGTAGATGGACAACACAGTGTGTCCTTACTTCATGCAGCCTCATTTGTCGTTCCAGGCGACTGGCTTTTGTTTGATGTGGCTCTTTGTGTCGTACAAGCCCTGGTTTTCTTGCCTCTGAGGGGGGCTTGCGTTTCCTCAAGATTCGTGGGAAACCGTACTAGTGACCAGACAAAGCCTGCAACCTATATTTAAGACTCTAATGTCCTGCAACAATAACTTCTCATCTTAGCATGTATACATCAAGTGACATTCGGGATGCAACCGGAGAAAACCAGTCTAAGCAAAAGGGGGCACGCCAAAGATTTACTCCATTATTAGCTCAATCATTTTGTCAATAAATCCTCCTATCTGTCAGATATGTTTTTTTATACTGTGTGTATATTGTTAAAGACTCTTTAGTCCTAAGCCCCCCCCCCCCCTCCCCCCCCGTGGCAGCATATTGAATACTTTTGGTTTGTCAATTACAAATAAAAAACAGATGATGTTGTCATGTTGAATGATTTTACAATCCGGCTGCAGTGAAGAATCTGGGTCTGACAGACCGCAACATGAACAATAGCGGCTGGGCTGAGGTTGCTCACAGCATTAATAATAGATAATGCATTGGTTGGTCTTGTGCACAATAACAGGAACACAGATCCAAGACTGTGGTTCCGTAATCTCTCCTTTCTCATTTTAATCCGAGGGACTGGTGGAATCCGGCTGCTGGATTTTTGCAGGAGAATGTTTAGAAAGCTAAAAGCTTCTTCCTGACGTGACCAAAGTAAACAAACTATGGTCCACCTGTATTTATGTCAAATGACCAGATCAAAGTTATATTATGTTCATTCTGGCATTGAACCCATTTTAAAAACTGCAACACCTTTGTTCTGCCGCGAACATTTGGGAAGGTTTCAGAGCTGCTGCACAAATGTCTGGTACTCAGCTGGTGGCTGATGGGGGATCGATTTCTGACACTGTGATGACAGCAGCAGAGAGGATGATGGGAGGTCACTTTCCCTGCTTCAGCCTTATTGGTCTTTGGTATTAAGGGCTTGATGCAGACAGCAGAGCTAAGTGTGAGGTTAGTGGTAGCTTAAGGACACAAGGTTTTATAATTACCTTTAGAGGCAGGTAAACCTTGGCAAATATATATATATATATATATTTAACTAACTTAGCTCAGAGCTCAGTGTTTGTGGGACGTAACTCCTGTTCTTGTTCTTTGAATAAGCTGTGTGTAAAACCATCACACCAGTGTTCAGGTAACTGTATAAATAGCTATATAGAATAGTTATAGATACTGTAGATACTGTATGTATAGTAGGGGGTCCCTACCTCCTGCTTCATCATTTGAGGGTCTTTGGCCCAAATAACATTGAAGACATCATAAGAAAGAGATGGAGACAGAATGAAGCAGAGCAGCAGACCCTGGTGAAACAGCACATCCACCTGTACCTGTCAGCACCAGCTTCTCCTTTTTCTCATCATGGATCTCCTGCTGGGAGGTTTGGTTGTTTGTTGTCTTTTTTTTTACATTTTTAACATTTTCAAAGACCTTTTTTTCCCTTTACCTACAACCTATCATTTCTACTCCCGACTCTTTTGAGTCAACAACCAAGTGCCTGAAATGTGTTGCTGCCTTTAAGAAAATACAGCAAAGACACCTTTGGCCTTTAGCTTGCCTAAATCTTGTTTGTTTTTCTTTCTTTTTTTTAAGCCTATATTAGCCAGGTTAATAGCAATGTCTGCCTGAGGAGTAGTCAACAAACTGAGCTAACAAGTTGTGAAACAAGAAAGGAAAAGTTGAAAAATAGCACAAATCGTTATTTCGAATGAGTCATTTTTGTCACGTGATGCCTAACAAAAATTTAGGCAGTAAAGATTGTGTTAAAATATTTGCATAGCACTTGTAATAATATATTGATTACACTAAAAGGCACAAACACACTAAGATCCTGCCTCCATAAGTTTGGCTTTGTACCGTCAGTTTGCACTTGTCAAATATTAGGTCTGTAAGTTTGTTTTTTGTTTTGTAGACAGTCCAGAACTCGGAAGAAGTGTATACGTGTTGTCTTTTTCTCGAACGATTGGAGGAATTTATGATGTGTGTCAACAGTCTTCTCAGTTCCCAGGGAAAGAACAAACAGTTCTGACACTTCTTTTTATATTTTCTTGGCGCCGGGCCGTGAATCGACCATCTTTGGTCTCTGTGCAGCCAGCAGCCTCAGAGCTGCACATCACTGTATAGTATTATATAAATAAACTCTTTTCTTTCCTCCCGGTGCGTCCGTCTTTAAAGGCCAAGCGCCCTCTAACGACTCTGGTGATGTGCTTTAACAATACTGTGAATTCATCATATTGACTTTGTGTACGTGAGCATCTATTCACAAGTGTGCGTCTCATTGTTGCTCCACAGCTTCACTGATTTCCACGCGTTCATCACTCAACGTGCCAGGAGAGAGAGAGAAAAAAAAAAACGATTCATGTCTGCATACGTAAATGACCTGACGTTAAAGGGATTATTAAATCACCTCCCTTTCCCTTTCTCCTCTGGCAACCTACTTCCCAAAGACGCAAAGGAGGAGAAGGACACAGATGAGGAAGGAACAGAACGGTGAGTGGAGACAAAGGGTTGACAAGAGACCAGGAAATTGAAGTGACACTGGTGAACTTTGATCTAAATCCAAATAAAATCTCCAGATGAATAGAAACCTTTGTTGAGTTATGAGACGACTTATGGAGTTTAGTGTTTTTCCTTTTTAGTGTTTCCTTATTTTTAACGGTACACACCATCAACTATCATGTGTTTTTGTTGTCTTGAAAATATTTTTGTCCTTTTCTGTAATATCTGTGGTCAGTGGGCCATGGTATATTTATTTGTTACTAGCTTTAGTTATTATTTGGCTGCATTTTTTGACTTACTTCAGATCATTTGTTTGTTGTTTTTTTTCCACATATATGACATTTCTTCCCCAAAATATATTTTTGGGTTGATGTTTGGCTTATTTTTTTTTTAATCTTCTGACTAATGGTAAATTGTAATTAAAAAATATATAAATCACCACAAAAACATTGTGTGTAGGAAAATGTATGTATATCATAATATTGATATACTGTAGACTACAGTTACCTTCTGCCACATGTTGCAGTGCAGCTGTAACAGCATTTTAGGTGAGCTTTTTAAATAATTTTCTAAAAAATTGACAAAGTTTTAAAATGAAACTATTTTCCCATGTGCAACAATCTGTTCACACTGTGTGTGTATGTTCCAGATATAGCTATACTTATGGGGACATTTGCTAACAAGGGGTTATTTTAATGTTAAACACTGAGTTTGGAGTTAGGATTAGGATTAGACAAACCTGTAAACCGGTTAAGGTTGAGGTAAAGACCTAGGGAATGTGTATGTGAAGTCCTCACAACTCATTAAAACCACACTGCGTGAATGAACAGGTGAAATCAATCTGCCTTGACAAAAGACTGCAGCGCCCCAAGGAGAGCATCACCATAAACATCTCCCCCTCATCCTCCCCCTCATCCTCCCCCTCCTCATACACCTACGACCAAAACCATATTCCAGGGCATGAACCACAACAATGGTCTCCTCAGATCCGTGTGACGTCCTTTTCGGGGATGAACACACAAATGAACGGTTATCCCACTGCTGTGGAGCAGCGGAGAACAGACCGGTGCTGCGTTTGTGGCACGTGTTTTGGGTTTTTTTAATCGCATCATCATTTAAATACCAACCCGATCATCTCTGTGTTCCTGCAGCACGGATTCTGGGCAACATTCAGGACAGAGAACCCACACATCATCACCCACCTTTGGTTGATCTCTCTGGATCTGAAGCCGCTGCGGCCGCGACGTCGGTCGCTCTCCCCGCGGTCAAGCTCCGCGTCCCGGCCAGCCTGCTGCCGCTGCTCCCCTCTCTCTGTCCTCCTCCTCCTCCTCCTCTATTTCACAGACCGAGCCTCCTTCTCCTCTGGTCCCCCCTGAATGGGCTGGTGGTTCAGGGGTTAGGGTCGATCACAGCCGGTTGTTGTTCAGGTGTCGCGGCCGTCGCCGACACACAACCACAGAGACAGAGGAGCAGTTAGTCTTTCTGTGGTTCACCGAGACTCCTCCGGCAGCTCCGACCGAGCCTCTCTCTCTCTCTCTCTCTCTCTCTCTCTCTCTCCCCTCACCCCTTCTCTCTATCCCTCGTTCCAGTAGCCAATGACGCGCCTGAGTGTGTGTGTGTGTGGGAGGGAGTGTGATCTCCCATATTTGGTCCGTGTCTCTCTGCACGCTTTGCCCAAGGCACAACACACACGCTCTCTCTCTCTCTCTCTCTCTCTCTCTCAAAGAAGCGGTTGCGTCAAATTAAACGTCACTTACTGTGACACATTAACATATAACATGACAACAACAACAACAGGAGAGCTGTGGTCAAATCAGTCATAACAAAACACTTTTGGGACTGACAGCTGAAATTCCATAATCTCAGACCTCGAATAAAGAAATCTCTATGAAACAAAGAAGTGTTTCAAAGTGAGGATTTTGTGTCAGTATTTGGAGAGAAATTTAATTCACATAAAAAATAAAAATGATGTCTGATTTCTTAGATAATTTAAAACTAAAATTCAAAGATATACGGTTATAGGATTGAAAGGATGAGACAGAATTATGGAGGAAAAAAACATTTGGAGGAAAAAAAGATTTTTACTGCCACAATTGAGAAAAAAGATGTTGGAATTGTTTGAATCCAGTCCGAAGTAAGAGACAAGGACATAATTCCATCTTTGATTTTAAAATATGGACAAACATTATTTTTTATTAAATTCTGAGGAAGACATTTGAAGAATTATAAGAAATTATAATGTAAGAACATATAAGAAAAACATTTCGCAGAATCTTTATAAAACTCTAAATATGTCCATTCTGAAATGTCCAAAAGTGTGTCCCTGTTGTCACTCAGACAGCCTCTTCTATATATACTGTATATATATATATAATATATAAAATTAAAATAAATAAATAAATACTAGGTCCAATTGTTGTAAAAATGTCCAAAACGTCCTCACAACCTCAGGAAAACACGTACACACACACAAGCACACGTACACACACAGGCCGCCTGGTGAAGGTGATATTGGGTGGTGACTGACACGCCGTCACCCACAGGCTGCTGCGGGTGATGACAAACCTTTAATCTCATTTTGTCCGTCTCACTGCTGCTGAGAACGGAGCTCATTTGAATCTGAACTGATAGCGGGTCCTCGTGTAAATGTTTAGCAGGCAGGGGTGATTTGCGGGCCCCCCAGGCACCCTCAGGGAAGGGGCCCTCCCTCATGTATTATTCAGCACTGTCCTGTGCTGGAAATCTGCAGGTTAATGTTTGCTCTGTTTCCAAGTCCCTGCAGGGAGCAGTCTGAAGATTCGAAGGATTCTTCCATTCGAATTGAAAACAACAGTAGAATGTGCTGATGTCTCACACTTACATTCACACCTGCTCTAGGTCTCATTCACACCTGTGGTCAATTTAGAGAGAGAACAATTAACTTAATCCTAGATGTTCTGGGACTGTAAGAGGAAATAGAAGTACCTGGATAACACGCACACACAAACAGAGAATTCAATGCAGAACAACAACACAGATTCATGCACTTCTGCAGATTAAAGTGATAAGTCAGTTTTATTCAAACCAGGATCCAGCCTAAGGCCTAAACAGCTGCCAGAACCAAAGACTAAGGAACAGTCAAAAGTATATATTAATTAATATACATAATTAAAATTAATGAAGAAAACTGATTAACGAAACAAAAACAATGGCCACGATTTTGGAGAACTGCAAAACAACAGAGTTAGCAGTTCAACAGATCATCAAATAAAAACAATATAGCAAAATAAACAAACACATATAAAAGAAAACATGCTAAAAGTTGATCATCTAGTCAATAATCTCTCAAATGACAACTAGATTGCAAAAAGAATAAACAAGCAACAAAACGTAGAGGAGATAGCAATAAAAATAAACAAATAAATAAAGTAAATAATAAACATAAATAAATCAAAAACCACTGAAAAATAGACCAAAAGATAAAGATCATTCTAGTTAAAATTGGCCAAAAATATAAAACCAAAGGAATATTTCAAAAAATCTAGGTGAAAGTTGGCAGATAAAAAGATTTTAAAAAGGCTTTCAGGTAGCCAAGAAACCAAAAAAGTCATGTTTTTGAGCAGTGTTTTCTCTCAGTCCAGGGTGATGTTATTGCCCCACCCCACCCCACCCCACCCCCCATGCCCTTCAGTAATGAGTGGCCCTTCTCAGTGAGAACACTGATGCTAATGTAGGACATCACTGCATTGTTCTTTTTTCAAATGGCTTTCATTGGCTCCACAGAGGAATGGGACAAGGGGGAAATGTGGTGACTATAAATCACTTTTCTAGATTTTTTTTTTTACATATTTCATCTGTGAATTAATTGTTTACATTTCTTTTATATCCCAATGCTTGCTGAAATATTTCCTCATAAAATTACATTAAGCTCTAAATTGTATATTTTTCTCAAAATTCTGAAACCTTTTTCCTTATTACACCAAGTTTCAGTTTTGTTTTCTGGCCTTTATTGCATGTGTTAAAGTTATTCTTTAGCTAAACTATCCAGATTAGCTAAAGACTATCTGAAATGTACCCGAGTATACAGCAGTAGCTGAAACAAAGACACTCAGACTAAAAAAAGTGTAAACTTATATTGTACAACTTACACAAGTCCGCCAAAGAGTTAACACTCAAAATGCTCAGAAACAGCTAAGAAATCGTAGCAGCAATAGTTAGGAATTAGCCTTAAATGAGCAAAAGTTACTTAAGTAAGTACAATGAAAGAAAGTGAACTCCTTGTCACTGTGACACAGCTCACCACTGCACACCACCAAATGTGACCTCTGTTTTTAACCCATCACCACAGTCAGCAGGCGGCAGCTTTAAGAACCAGGGAGCAGTGAGGGGGGACGGAGCCATGACAGAGCACCTCAGTGGGAACTGGGCAGCTGGTGGACTCCAACTTGAAACCCTCCGGACCCAATTCCACTTCCCCAAACACCAAGCCACCACTGCCTGACTAGAGGTTAGCCAAAAACACCATGTCAGAAGGTAGCAGATAGCCATGAGGCAAAGACAAATGTTAAATATTTATATTTTAAAATAGCTAAAACACTACATGTATTCATGTATTCAGTGCTCAGAGGCTCACCAGGTATCTTTATGTGGGAATAAATGTCTCTCTGTTTTTATCCATAACCAATGGTTTTCGTCAACTATACAGACCACCACTTCAACAAAGAGGATTTTATCTGTCACTCTCTGTATCCTTGACTACAGTCACCCACACTCATCCACATTCACCTATTGCTATTGCCCTATCTGTAAGAACACAGATCTTTAATCTTCTGCCGGACTCTGCAGCAGCAATAATAATAATCTATACACATTATGAAATTGCAGCAGAGTATGTCCACAGCACACACACTGCAGGGCGCAATCATCATTACCTCCTCCAACCTTCATGCTCTTTGCTTCTCATCCACATCCTCAATGGCAACAACAGAAAAATGATCCACTATGGATAACCTTCACCTACGGGGGCATCTGGCAAGGATTTCTGAAAACCCCTAAAGCCCCATTCATTTTAATGCAACATAAAAACTGTAACATAGAGGCTGTAGAGGTAAAAGATGATATTGTTTGAATTTTATGCAGGCATTTACCATGTTTGCTTTCTCAGCAGAAGTTTCTACTCTGGGACTTTGAATTAAAGGCTCTCTTCGGTGGATGCTCCTTAATTTTGCTAAACAAATACTTTTGAAATACAGTGATTTACAAAACATGTGCCTCATGGGCTAAATTAGAGGGGGAAAATTACAGATTAAAGTGGGATAAACCAGCAACAGTTGCTGAAATTTGCAAAAAAGCTAACTCTTCAAATTTTATACTAAGACGTAACGTAACTAAAAAATATGGCAGGGGGGGGGAAAAAAAAAACCAAAAAAAAAAAAAGAGGGGCGGGAAATAAAAATCCCAAAGAACAGCAACTGACTAATAATAAATAAATAAGCTTAATATATTGTAGTTTAAACACAGATTTAACACATAAATTATACACATGCTACACATTGGTCTAAAATGTGGCTAAAGCTTTGGTAAAATGTAGCCAAAACATAACTAAATTACTAAAGGTTAGTAAAAAAAATTGCAATAATTGTTACAACGTAAGTAAAACCGGGTAGACTAATGAAAAAATTAACTAAGCATTAAACAGGCAAATAACGAGATGTTAGTCAAACAGAGTAACCGTTGAGCAAGCATTGAAATGCTACAAGTATAAAAATGAAAATATAAACAATTGTCTATAAGTGCCTTAAAATTACTCATATTTAGGTTAATAATTCACTAATAAACGGTCGTGATACGATAAATAACAGAAAATTAGCCAAAAAGTAAGTAAAATGTATTTTCAAAATACAGTTTTAAATCCCACTGAAATCGGTTATGTTAGTCCACTGCAGTTTCGGATAATGAACACTTGATAGCGCTAGCGAGACTGCGCCCTCACAAATATGGCGGCGCCCAGCAGCAGCCGGTGGTTCTCTTCCGCCTGTAGAAAAGTGGGAAGTTTACTGTTTGGGTCCGTTTTTCTGTCACAGTCGGCAGCGAGCGGTAGCAGAATGGAGTCAGAGAGACCGTCCAAGGTTTGACCGGCGTCTGTGACGCACTTCTTTCTGCTGAGTCACGGTCAACAGCAACAAATCGCAGGAAAACAGCGTTTAACCAAAACAATGTCTGATGGGGGTGTTGTAGTCGTTATTTCGTAACCATTTATTCGTCCATTTTTATTTGCATTAACTACAACTTATTAAATTAATACCGCTGAGCAACGACTACAATTTCAACAGTCCACGGTCACTGTTCCTTGTAACTTTTGACACTGTCAGTTTATATGAACCATGTTGTGCTCTGTTGCTGCAATCTAAAATGAAGCTAATTTATCCCAAAACTCCATGTTTTCTAGAAAAGATCACGTTGGTTCTTAGTCACATACACACTGTGTCTGATAAGCCGATCTTAACACCACGAACTGTTAGAAGTTAGCCTTATCTCATTGAGACACGGGATGTTACATGTATGGCATTTTAACGACTACGGTGTTACGGTGTAACATAACAAGTTACATATAAAGGACTGTGATCAGGACATCCGTTTCCAAACTAAAGTTATTCTGTGAATAAATATAAATTAAACCTGAAAACATTTTCTAAACAGTGTTCTCTTCCACAGCTGGAGTTTGCAGTGCAGATGCCATGTGAGAGCTGTGCACAGAAAGTCAGAGCTGCACTGGAGGATAAACCAGGTGAGAAAGAGCTGCATGTTGATTAGATGGCATGTATGAAGGTAATGGAAGCTGCTTACTGGTATTCATGTTTTTAGAACTGGAAAACAGGAGTGTCTGTGAAAGAAAAAAAAGGAAAATCACCACATGAGGTCCTTCTTCCAGCTCTGCCTTCCTGCTTGTCTGTCTGACTGTGTCGCAGTTTAATATTAAGTTTATTATTTACACGTGTTTGCAGGAATAACATCCCTCAGCATTGATGTAAACAAAGAGCAGGTGTTGGTGGATTCAGTTCTGACCAGCGCTCAGGTGCAGGCCCTAATAGAGAGCACAGGATGTCGAGCAGTACTGAAGGGCATCGGTGGCTCTGAGCGTGGTAAGAGGGGACAGGAGTGAAGTTGAACAACTTATCAATGCACAGGCGGTGCAGCCGGTGATGGATGTCCCCTCTGTGACAGATCTGGGAGCAGCCGTGGCCATGCTGGCTGGAGTTGGAAATGTCCAGGGCGTGGTGCGTTTCCTGCAGTTGTCACAGGAGCGCTGCTTGATCGATGGCACCATTGATGGGTTGGAGCCTGGACACCACGGCCTTCATGTCCACACACTCGGGGACCTCACGCAGGACTGCAACAGGTCGGATCTATGCGCCAAAATAGCATACCACACCAGAGAATAACTTCAACCAACATCATAAAGAATATGTAATTGTAAATCATGGGTGCCCATGAACCCATGATTTGCCTCCTGGGAAACCTGGAAAAAATATGACCAATTTTCCATTCATTCAATTAATGAAAAAATAGAAAATAAGCATTTTGTGAAAGGTGTATTTTTTACCAGCTAAAAAGTATTTTGGAGTTAACACTATTACTACTGTGTCATGTTGTAACAGCATCCTGATATATTACTTTGTTGGGCAGAGTAGGAACCCTGGTTAAACTCAGATTCTCCCGTTCTGCAGTTGTGGAGAACACTACAACCCGTTTGGAAGACAACACGGTGGCCCTGGAGACTCAGAGAGAGTAAGAACAAATCCCTTTCCATTAAGAAAATCCTTTAACTCTGTGCTACAAAACAAATTGTCGCCACATCCTTCAGTAACAGCAGGAAACCCTGCAGTAAATTTAAAAAAAACCTCTCTCGTACATTTTGACATAATCACTCCATGGATGATACGAAACTTGGACAAAAAGCCAAGTGCGGTATGTGATTACCTTCTGAGGTTTTCCCACAGGGGCAGTTGTGAAGTGTTTCAGTGAGCAGTCTGCTGTCAGACTGAGGCACTTCTTCCTGACTTACTCCGTGGTCCTCTCATTCATGTTGTCCATGTGGTGTGTTCCTGCAGCACGTAGGTGATCTGGGAAATATCACTGCTGGACCAGATGGCAGGGCTTCATTTAGACTAGAAGACACTCTGCTGAAGGTAAGTCACACAGTCGGCACCTGCAGTCGCTTGTTTCCTGATGCCACGTTTAAATATCACACATGGCAGAATCTCATTTTTCCAGACGTCCCCAGATGGCTGCTCTCTAAAACATTGTCTCCTCGCTGCAGGTGTGGGACGTGATTGGCCGATCACTGGTGGTGGACGCGGGTGAAGACGACCTTGGCCGAGGATGTCACCCTCTGTCCAGACAGACGGGAAACTCAGGGGAAAGGTAGGTTCACCATTATGAGGAGTTGTCATCATTTTTGTTCTGCTATTTTTTTATCTAATTTTTTATAAAAATGTCAAGACCATGCAAACCATTTGACCTGGTGCACGAAATTTGATATTACCCTGTTAGCAATATTGCAGGCAGGCCTTTATATTCTTTCTGTTAATTTACAGACTGGCCTGTGGGATCATTGCTCGTTCCGCCGGCCTTTTCCAAAACCCCAAACAAATATGTGCCTGTGACGGCGTCACACTGTGGGAGGAGAGAGACCGGCCGATCGCTGGGCCGGGGAGAAGCAAAGCCAACACAGAAACACCGGCAGCACATCTTTGAAAGGCATAACCCAGCACTTACACATCAAAGACCTGCACTGGAAATCCTGAAGAAAGTCAGAATCCTGAGGAGACATTTTCTGACAGAGACGATCCAAGACAAGACTCTGTTTGTACTAAAAAATAACAGTTTAATTTAGTTAAAGTCACATCTGATTGGCTACCAGTCTAAAATGCTATTATATGTGAAAGTGACCTTTGACACAACAATCTCATCATACTCATTGATCAACTCATGGGGAGACAAACGTCCCTCAGTTTGGTGTTTAGTGTTTGATTCTTTGTCACCTGTCCAAAAAGGAAGATTTGTGTATTGTTGATCCCTTTTCTCCTTGCAATAAAGTCCATAGACGAAATTAGCAATTTTTCATCACAACACATAGGAGTTGATGAGCCGTGTTGCTTCCTTTAGTCACTGTAATTGAGTTTTCTGTGACTTATTTGTGATCAAGTACTTGGTTATCATTCACCCCAAACTAACCAAATGAAGCAGCATTAGGGCATTGACTCCACTATCACCATGGGCTTAAAATGTTTATTTTCGCTATGGACTTTGGTGCAGGAAAACAACAGAAGGTTTAGATACAATATCTGGTTTAGATGTAACATAAATATAACTTTTTCAAAAAGTCAAAAGGGCATTTATTATTATGGTCAAGCTATAAGCCATACTAATGTCAAATATAATAGTATTTCATTTTTCTTCAAGTTTGAACCATGTCATTTCCATTCAATTGATCTACTGCTGGTAAAGTACCGATCAAGTACCACTTCAGAAGGGACAGCAAGATAGTTCCGATGCCACTATCAACCTGTCAGCACATCGTCGGCATGGAGATGACAGCCCACTCATGCACACGGACCACACCAAAACACACAGTGAAGGAAAGGAAAATGGGCAGAAACAGTGGTTCAGTCTCCAAAAGGTTGACCGGACCATTAGTTGGTCAACACTGAATCATAATAATAGAATGGACTTTAAACAGGCAAGACTTGATGGAGACTGCATAAGAAACAACAGTGAACGTGTCCTTGTGCATTGCTGTATAAGGTATGACAACAAGGAGCTGCCATGAAACATTAGGTACATTAAAATCCAAGGTTTATTTACTAACTACACTAAATAGGTAGAAGTTCAACTCCCAGCCCAGTGAGACGGTTATGATTTAAACAAGGAAAAATGTCCCTGTTCTCAAGTCACATACCTTCAGAATCTCTACCCAGAGACAAAAAAAATGTAATGACCATAACCTTCAAATGTTTGTCTGGATGAAACTTGCTGATTTAATGCAACAGAAATCATTTATTTTTCTTTTAGGAAGCTGAGGAGCCCAAAATGGCACATTTATCTTCCCTGTAAGGGCATCAATATCGATACATTGGCTGCACCATATTGCACTGTGTGAGTGTGCTGCAGGTTTGGCATCGATTGTTCTTCACATCGAGCATCTGTCTTGTCTCTGTAATGCCTGAGTGAGCTTATTGGATTTCCCGGGAAACATTCACTGGGTGTCCGTTCTCCATTTCATTCCATTTGTCTGAGGTAAATGTGTGAGTTTTTTGTGTCAAAACAATAGAAAGTTGTCTCGGCTGTGTTTGGTGAATGGTAATTATGTTTTGAATAATTTTTAATATAATTTTTCTTCCGTTTTAATTTGATGAGGCTCATACAATTTGATTTAGACATTGGTTTGGTCACAATTAGTATTAATCTAATACTAAGGATGATATAAAAAAAATCAGAGCGATCAAAGTAATCAAAGTGATTTGACTGATCATCTCAATCCAGCCTTTTTCACATTTCACATTTTTTCCACGAGATTCTAATCGTGTTTTCAATGTAGAATTTTAGCTTTTGGAAACAATGCTTTAGATTCTGATCACGTACTACAATCTCAGACCTTGAGATCAAATTTACAATTTTGACTTTGACCTCAGCGTTCAGATCAGAGGCAGAATTTGTCTAATTATTTTTTCATTGTGACTTTTTTTCCAATAAACATTCTTTACATTCTTAACACTAATTATTTTACTTTTGAAAATCTGAAATTAAAATTCCATTGAAATATTTTCAATGTTTTTTTGTGATTCTTATTTTGTTTTCCCTTGGAATTCTGTCAGTAAAAGTGAAACAAGTTTGAGTTTGAAGTAACGTGTTACTTTAAAATGATTTGTTCCGTGTGATTTTAATCATCCATATTGGAGTAATTAAACCTAGATTCATTAAGGAACCTGGCCCCTCTCTCTTAATTGTTCTGCAGCATCATTATGAAGCCCCTTCCTCCCCATCAC
>NC_024307.1:23315355-23320639 GCF_000523025.1 Cynoglossus semilaevis | reverse complement strand
CAAACGGAAGCAGGCGCTACCATTTTATAACACAGTACCGCCTAGGTAAGATGGTAGGCCCTTTTATTTAAACACTATTTAAAGAACCTCCTCTGCCGTCGTATCCTCACCGAGCTGTATGACAAAGGTAAATGAACTAAACATCAACTTTAAATCTTTAAAGTCTTTTTTTTTTCAGCGACACCGCCGTTCCTGTTGTTGTTACAAGGGGGAACCTCTCGGTGTTACACTGCTCTCCGTTTACACTGCCGTAAAAAAAGAAAAAGAACGGAAGAAAATGTCATTGTATGATGTTGTTACAGGGCTGGTTTTCATCGTAGTCGTATTAGACAAGTTTGGAGCGGTTCGATGTTTTATTTCAGTCTTTTTCTCCATGTTAAATGTCGACTGTAGGGCGAATACAAAACAAGCATCTCGTGTCTCTGTTCTCTCGCCGTTCACAGTAACGAGCAGCGGACGTGGACACTGTAGCTGCTTTTGCTTTGTTTAAAAACCAGTGTAACATCCCTTTATTCGGGCCTTAATCTCATTTTGCCCCCCTTTCCACGCGTGAACGAGTGCAGCAGTGGGAATGTGTTGACTCAGCGTCGTGCTGCGTCATCAGAATAGAAGAAACCCCCTCTCTCTGTTTTTTACCCCCCTCGTCTGACTTGAATGGACTTGAATGCAGCGGTCATTAATGTGTAGTAACAGCCAGGTCTTGTTGTGTTGTTACACAGTAACACCACTAAGATGCAGTGTATGTGCATGGACAACAGTGGTCAGCATCTAATACTCAATATCGTACTATGTTATGAATCTACTGAATGTGTTTTCAATAAATTGCCAGTTAGTAACATAAAGTCATGTACTTGGGCCAATGGATATGAATATATTTATTTATAAATATACGTATTTATATCCTTTATTTATATATATGTGTGTGTGTGTGTTATATCACTATCTTTAAATGCCATTTTTCAAACAAAAGTGTAAAGCTGCTCTACCTTTAACCAGAGCTCAGAGCTTTTTTTTGGTTGGTGGTTGATAGCTGACTTGTCACTTATGACTTTTTCCAGTACAAACCATCAGAGCATTGTTGGGTTTTAGGAGTGGAGTTTAAAAAACAAATTATAAATGCAAGTTAACCAACGAGATAGAAGATAATATTTTAGTCAGAAATAGCTTATAGTTAGCCATAAGCTATCATTTTTGCACAGTAATCGTGTACAGTACCCAAAGAGTATTGTTTAAGTACAAGTGCCTGTAGTATATCTCACATCAGTGTAATGAGACAAAGGTCTGCTTGTGGTCGCTTTCTCTGCAATTGTAACAACACAGTAGACTTTAGTTAATTATTTTGATTCCAATGTGTTTCACATAAAGTGTCATAATTAAGATATTAGGCATTAAGTTAACTGGTAATGTTCATTCTACCGTCAGTGCTTAGGTGTTTCTATTAAGGAGTCACATAGTAATAACACATAGGTCATATGTGTTTTAGTGTGTGGTTTCCGGAAGGGACAGCTACAGCAGATAGGGAGGAGGAGGTCATGGAGAAGGAGGAGGTGTTGGTCAGTGTGGAGCAGCTGACCAGAGTCTTAACCAAAAAATAGAAAGTGTCATTCTCTGGAGTCAGGTTCCACAGTGGCCTTTGATTTACAGCTCACCATAAAGGTTGTTCAGGGGAGAAGAAAAGGTGTTGCCCAACCTGCGGGGAAAATACAGCAGATTACTCCACTGTGTTGAAGCAACATTGGGTAATCAACAGAAATTTAATTTTGACTTTAAAAATTGAGCAATATTCCCCTGAAAATTGCTGAAATGGCTAAAAGTTAGCTGGAGTTAAAGGGCAAAAAGACAGCTGGGAGTGAAGTCAAATCATATAAATTGTCCAGTCAACACAATAGTCCAATTTAGCTCAGAAATCACTCATGGGTAGCTGTGAGGAAATCTAAAGTGTGACCCAAAAGCAACATTCACCGAGAACAACATTTCTTTAAATAGCTCAAGATATTTTACTTAACGATTACCAGGAGCTAACATTTAGACTAGAATTAGCTAAAAATCAGCTTAATACTGTAATAACCATTAGTCAGAAATCTAATCTGATATAACTGAAAGTAAAAAACAAAATATGCCTAAGAAGTAATTGACGGGAAGTTAGCCTCCATCTAAGCTAAGAGTTAACCCTAAAAATAGTTATCAATTAATAAAGCAAAATCAACATTAAGCAATTTGGATATTTTCTCTAAATTGCATACTAAAAATGACTAAAAGCCCAGTTATAACTAGGTATCCATTGGCCACGAAAAAAACTCTAGGTTCAAAAGGATTAATTACCAGGAAGTTTTATTTGGATATTTTCCATTCATGACTTATTGGAAATTGACTAAAAGGTTAATAAGTGTGAGTCCAAAAAGGGTTCGCTTAAAATATGTAACATTAATTTATCAACATATGGGCATTTTGTCAAGCTGAGTCAGGAACACTGTGAGAAATACAAGTTGTCTGAGGACAGTGAGTGTATCAAACCTGCAATATCAGACACAGCAATGTCCGACGTGATGCTGCTGACCTGAGGTCAGTTGTAAAAGTAGACATCATTGAACATGTGCTTTCACTGTGTCCTGTTCACTGTAACGACAGCACGTCCAGCAGGAAAAGGACACAGTGTTTCTGGGGCTGCATCCAGTACCATGATGTTCCTTCATGACAACTGCAGTACAGTGTAGTCTCACTGTGCAGACACTGGTACAGGGTGTATGACTCATAGCTGTGCAGAAATTAGTCCTGCCTCCTCTCTGCAGAGATTTTCTTTGCAATACTGATCTCTGATCAGTATTTTTCTTCAAGTTTAATATTGCAAACTTTCTTCCAAGGAACAAACAGCCCTCTCTTCACCACTACCCATTTTAAATACATTTTGAATACACTTTTTTCCAAGCTCACAAAGATTTTGATAGATAGATAGATAGACAGACAGACAGACAGACAGACAGACAGATAGACAGACAGACAGACAGACAGACAGACAGATAGCACGTTATTAATCCCTTGGGAGTTCCCTATTAGTCGGTATCTTCAGTATCCAGTATTCAGTTCGTGACCTATTATGAAGAGACAACCTCACAACTTGAAGAGTTTTAGGAATTTGATTCCAAAAGTGATGAATGATGGGCACATGTTTTCCATGAAAATAGTTGTCCAACAGTAGGGAACAGTTGTGCTGTTGTCCCTCTTTTTGTATTATGCAGTTTCCTCCATGTTAGCGGTCAAATCTCAGGGCTGGAGCAACCTCTGCATCCTGAAGTTCATGTTTCTCGCTTGACTTAGCCCCACCTTCAGGTGCTGAAACTTGGCACAGATGGTTTTCAGTGAGGTAGACCACAGATCTGGAACAACAGTTGGTCTAGTTGTTTTTGGTGCCATGCCAGGGATAAATGAGGAAGAGGGAAAACTGGGGAAGTTTGGTGTGAGGCGCGAGGTTATTCCTGAAGATGGAGAAAGGCTTAAGATGACTTCCTTTTTATCTCCTTTTATGCACGGGACTGTTGTGAAGGGTAGAAAATATATTAGTGTTGTTAAATGAACCACTTTAGAGTGGTACATTTTTCCAAACTTTTGCAAATACACATAAAGGTATCATTTAAGTTTAAAGAAGAATTTCACATAAATGGATTTCACCCCAACACCCTGCAGATTACTGACATAGTTGTACAGTCTCTGTGAAAATTCCTTGTGGCCAGCTATTCAAATAGTCACTCAGTTCCTTATCAAATGTACATTTGTCCTGATTGACACTGATTTTCTTTCAGAGAGAGGAGTTCATTGGTCCAGCTTTAGATGCATCCTTTTTCTAACTACATTGTGCCTGTATGCTGCTGTATGTACAGGAGCTGTCCTCCTGCAGAGGCTTTTTTAAGCCATGTAAAAGAACGTGAAAAGCTGCCTCAGCTATGTCCTGGTGTGCTGCAGTGAACTCCTCCTCCTCTTCTCACTGCTATAGAGCCATAGGTGCAGCTTTGTGCTCACTCAGTAGCTGTGGCAGCACACAGCTGTATTCTGTAGTTAATCCCCTCACTTATCTCCAACCACATCACCCTGCTGTGTCTCTGCAGCGCCATGGACAAGAGCAACACAGTGAAGCTCTTTGTGGGCAACCTGGCATTGGACACCACGCAGGAGGAGCTGTCGGCCATCTTCGAACCCTACGGCCAGGTGGTCAGCTGCAGCGTGCTGCGGCAGTTCGCTTTTGTTCACCTGCAAGGGGAGGGTGCTGCCGAGCGTGCCATTCGAGAGCTCAATGGGCGGGAATTTCGTGGACGGAATCTGGTGGTGGAGGAGTCCAGAGGCAGGCCGCTGCACTCCACCAAGGTGTTTGTGGGCAACCTGAGTGGGATGTGCACCACGGAGGACCTACAGCAGCTGTTCCAGACGTTTGGAAAGGTTCTTGAATGTGACAAAGTTAAAGGTGAGTGAAGAGCCCTTTTGTTGTATCACTGTCTGGTTTTCACCACTCTGCTGTAGAGTCAGTGCTGCATATATGTCAGTATCTGAAAAAGACCTACTGCAAGAAACTCAGTAATGATTTTACAACCAGTGCAAAGGTCTCATTCTGCAAAACAGGCTACAACCAGTTCTAAGACCAGATAAGCTGCTTTACTTGTAATGGAAGAACATTCAATTGTTGTTCCACTCAATGAAAGCCAGGTGTCCTTTTTCCTTTTTCCACAGGCTACGCCTTCGTTCACATGGAAAACAAAGAGGATGCTCTACAGGCCATTGAGGCTTTGCATGGCACTTCCTTTAAAGGACGCCCCTTGTCTGTGGAGCTGTCAAAGGTCCAGCCCAGCAAGCAAGCACCAACAGGTAAAATCCCCTGTGTGAACTGTGGGAAGCAGGGCCACTACGCTGGAGAGTGCCCTGTAGGGAAGCCGTCGTTGGAACAGTACCAGAGCCAAGCAGCCGTTCTGGCTGCTGCGGCGGCTGCAGCTGCAGGACTGCCTCTCCAGGTGCAACAGAGTGTGCACAACTCGGTCTACAACACCACCACGTTCGACCCAACATATGCTGCTCTCACTGGGATCACCACAGGGACACGCACTGACGGAAATCCGGTGAACCCGGCTGTCTACGGGGCCCTTGCCAGCCAGGTGTATGGTGCCAATGTTGCCAACCAGCTGTACGGTACGGTGGCAAATCAGGCAGCTCTCACATCAGCCGCCACCCAAGTGTACAGCTCCATGACACCCAACATTTACGGCCAAGTGGCTGCTTCCCCTGCTGCTGCGGCCGCTGCCGC